>NW_027478624.1:0-300000 GCF_051014685.1 Ptiloglossa arizonensis | reverse complement strand
TCCAACGACGGTTGTTAATGATTATGATAAATAAACATCAAGATATTGCAAAATCTATGAAGGAGAACGGTTTTGGTAAATGTTTTTTCATTTCCGTGATTGTTATTAACATTTACGCACGTTCCGAATATTAACATTACAATGTGCATCTTGTTTGTGCATTATAAGTCATTAATTACTTTACAAATATTAATTTCGATCGAAAATCGAGAAACATATGAATACCACGTTTTACTTCAATTCTCGATGAAATTTAATTTCTATAGGCAAATCAATGATTTACAATGCATAACTAAGATGCATTCTCTCACATAAATGTTCGAAACATGCATAAATGTTAATAACAATCGCGTGGATGAACAACAATTCACTGAAACCGTTCCCCTTCGCAGATTTCGCAATATCTTGATGTTCATTCATCAGAATTATTAACAACCGTCGTAGCAGCATGGTATAAAAAATTATTAACAATGTCCTGGTATAAATAATGGATTAAAACATTACTTCGTTGAAGTATTTTTCATTCACTTCCTCGCATATCATATACTCCTGACAACAAGAGTCCCAACATTGAACATTTTCTACAATTTATGTCTGAATTTCATCCGTTGTAATGAGGAGAACACTGTCGCCAAGGAAGTATGCATTTCGATTTCTCAAGTACTAATCAAATGTTACATCGATATATCTAATAGACAATTATTACTTTCCATATTTTAAAACTTTAAGAAACACCTCTTTACTTCGGAGCTCGATCAAAATTAATTTCTATAAGTTTCTTAATCATTTGTGATGCATAAATAATATGCACATTGTTCAATTAATATTGGGAGCACATATAAATGTTACTAACAATCGCGGAAATGGACAAACATTCACCGAAACCGTTCGCCTTCGCAAATTTAGCAATATCTTGACGTTTATTTACCATAATTATTAACAAGCGTCGTGGGACCGTAGATTAAACAATTATTAACATTGTTCTAGCATAAATAATGGCTTAAAAGTCATCACTTTCTGGAAATATTTGTTAGATCGAACAAAGACAATCGAAGTAACCGTGCGATAAAATAAATGAATATTTCTCTACATATCGAAATTATAGTTGGTATATATGCAAATATATATTCTGAACGCTCAGTGACACACATATGTTACACGGCAATGAAGTGGGTTGCCATCTACTAGAGAATAGGTAAACTACACTTAAGGTGTGAAAACACCTGGCGGAGAAACGCTCAAGTTTGTTGAGGAATTGTTCTTATTTCCACCAATAGATAGCGCGACGAGCATAAATTTACCGACATTAAAGATAAGTAATCCCATTTGTATAATATTCCCTACCGTGCGATAAAATAAATAAATATTTCTCTACATATCGAAATTATTGTTTGTTATGAATGCAAATATGATCTGAAATTCCAAACATTTGCAACGTGGTAATTATATGGGTTGCCGTCTCTTGGAGAACATATTTGTTAACTTTTGCGATTGTTACTAACATTTATGCATGTTCCCAATATTAATCGAACAATATGTATCTTATTTATGCATGGTAAATGATTATACTTATAGAAATTGATTTTGATCGAGATTCAAAGTAAAAACTTGTTTCGTAAAGTTTGAAAGCAAGGAAAGTAATAATTGTCTATTTAGTGCAATAGTTTAGCATTTATTTAATTCTCATAATTTACACAATACGCGTAGAATTTGTATTTCTTACTCAAACGTGCTGAATTTCGATTAATCGCTTTTCTATGTAGAAAAATCATCGTGATAAACACTTGTGAGTCGATAATCGATATGTGTAGCCATGATTTCGAGGTATCAAAGATTTTTTTAAATGTATAAAGGAAGGCTAGAATGCAGAGAAATTTCATTACGCTGATTTCATTTCACTTTACATTTATTCGAAAGATAATACATACGAAACTTTGTACAAAAATATTTATTTATTTCATTGCACGGTAGGGAATACCATACAAATGGAATGACTTATCTGTAATGTCGGTAAATTATGCATGTGGCGCTATCTATTGGTAGAAGTAACAACAATTCCTCAACAAACTTGAGCGTTTCTCCGCCAGGTGTTTTCACACCTTAAGTGTAGTTTACCTATTCTGTAGTAGATGGCAACCCACTTCATTGCCGTGTGACATATGTGTGTCACTGAGCGTTCGGAATATACATGCATATATACAAACTATTTTTTCAATATGTAGAGAAATATTCATTTATTTTATCGCACGGTTACTTCGATTGTCTTTGTTCGATCTAAGAAATATTTCCAGAAAGTAATGACTTTCAAGCCATTATTTATACTAGAACATTGTTAATAATTGTCTAAAGTATGGTCCTACGACGGTTGTCAATAAATATGATAAATAAACATCGAGATATTGCAAAATCTGCGAAGACGAAAGGTTTCGGTGAATGTTTGTTCATTTCCGCGATTGTTACTAACATTTATGCATGTGCTCAATATTAATTGAACAATGTGCATCTTATTTATGCATTAAAAATGATTAAGTAACTTACAGAAATTGTTTTTGATCGAGATTTATAGTAAAACGTGTTTCGGAAAGTTTTAAAGCATTGAAAGTAACAATTGTTTATTAGATACATTAATTTAACATTTGTTTAATTTTTATAATTTACACAATACGCGTAGAAGTTTCATTTTTTACTCCAAAGCGGCAAAATTCAATTAATCGCTTTTCTAAATAGAAAAATCTTCGCGATGATCGATACGTGTAGCCTTGAGAATGTCGGTTGCACCTCAATGAAAAATTCCTTGATGAACAAAGAATATTTCAACGAAATGATATTTTAAACCATTATTTATACTAGGAAATTGTTAATAATGGTTTAATCTACAATCCTACGACGATTGTTATTAAATATGATAAATGAACGTCAGGATATTGCGAAATCTGCGAAGGCGAACGGTTTCGGTGAATATTTGTTCATTTCCGCGATTGTTACTAACATTTATACATGTTCCGAACATTTATCTTACAATATGCATCTTATTTATGCATTAAATATGATTGATTCGCCTACAGCAATTAATTTTGACCGAGATTCGAGGTATAAACGTGTTTCTTAATGTTTCAAAGCATGGAAAGTAACAATTGTTTATTAGATACACTAATTTAACATTTGTTTCGTTCTTATAATTTTCGGATTATGCGTGGAAGCTGTATTCTTGATGTAAAAGCGTCGAAATTCAATTAATCGCTTTTCTAGATAGAAAAACCATCGTGATAGACGTTTGTGAATCGATAAACATTTCCAGCCTTGACAATGTCGGTTTGATCTCAATAAGAACAATTCCATCGCGAACAAAGAATATTTCAACGAAATGATATTTTAAGCCATTATTTATACTAGGACATTGTTAATAATTGTTTAATCTACGGTCCTACGACGGTTGTTAATAATTATGATAAACAAACATCAAGATATTGCGAAATCTGGGAAGGCGAATTGCTTTAGCGAATGTTTATGTCTCTAGGCGATTGTTAGAAAAATTTTTCCAGGTTCCGAACTTTTATGTTACAGTATGTGAATTAAATTTTATCGGAAAATTTAACGAAGAGTTTGGTATACATATATTTCCCCATTTTTTATGAAAATTAACATTTGTAAACTAATTAATGGCTTGCACTGTAAAAGTTGGGAATATGAATGTTACAGAATGCATTTTCTTTTGCATTGTAAATGAATAATTTGCTTATAAAGATTAATTTAGGTTGCAAATCGAGAAATATTATATATGAATATCAATATTTTGCTTTCATTTTCGAAATCAATTAATTTCTGAAAACTAACTAATGATTTATCATACCTAAATAAGATGCATATTGTTCGATCAATATTGGGAACATGTATAAATGTTAGTAACAATCGCGGAAATGAACAAACATTCACGGAAACCGTTCGCCTTCGAAAATTTCGATTAGATCGAACAAAGACAATGGAAGAACCGGTAAGTGACCTTACGGAGGGTATATAAGGAGCCCCCGGTTGTTTAAAATTTCATTCTTCCTGGAGCCTCGGAGGTGGATGGATCTCTTCGTTTTAGGTTTATGGAAGGGGGACCCCCACCTTGGAAACCGGTACTGGCCGCCGGTAGGCGGTGGTCAGTACTGGCGACCATTCTCTCAATCCTTTCTTTGGTTTTTAATTGTTTCTTTCTGTAATTTATTTTATTTGTTCTCTGATTTTACTTTGTACTTGTTTTTCCATGTTTATTTTTTTGTCATTCTTGCCTTTATTTCCTTTGTTACTGAATGACTGTATTTAATCACTAACCAACTTCATTTCTATTTTCTATCATTTTTTTATCATGCCTTGACTTTAGGTTTCTCTTAGGTAGGCACACCGGAGAACGAAGAACAAAGAACGAAGAACGAAGAACGAAGAACGAAGAGGACACTATGGTCGCAACCGCCGTGGGATCTTTAGTTAAGCTTGGAATAAGTTAATTTTAAGGCCACCGTGTACAAATATCTGTTATCTGTCAAGCAATTATCCAATCTTTAGCTTATTTTTGCTCGCTTCCTCGTTCCTCAGCCCGGTCATCACTGCTTGTTGCATAAGCAAGTGACCGGCCGTGTAGGTGGTCCGAACGGTCGATCGCCGTCTCTTCTGGTGCGTCCGCTTCCAGAGAGAACATGCTGCGAACACAGGGGCAGGTGTTCGCATCGGTCCCTGTGGAAGCCCTGTGCCATAAGACCCTCTCTTCGTCATCTTCCGTGAGTCAGGTCCACGCTTTGCGTGGTTCCTGACGCGGAGTTGGGAGAAACGGGGCACTCTATATGAGTGGACGGCGTCATGCATTTCCTCTTTAATCGGGCCCACTGAGGGGAAACGGGACCGACCTAGTAGGACCAACTGCACGGTTCGTGTCGCGTCTTTTCCAATTTTGCCTAATTTTTCCATAATGTAATTGCTTGGCAGAACTAAACGAGGAGATCGAAGGAACATTGATTCCTTCCATCTCTTTGGTTTAGTATCTTCGTTTGTATCGGGTGTCGAGGGAGATCGATGGAACTTTGATTCCATCTATCTCTCTCCGGGTCTCCGCTCGCAGCAACCTCCACGTGGTGAGACCTGGTAATCGGTATAACTCGCGACGAACAGTAATTATTCGTCGTGGGTAGTACCGAGCTAATCGGCTGCGAGTTTAGAATAGTAATTTTTACGGTACAGTAGAGTACTTTACGGTACAGTACTTTCAACAAGTTCAATTGATGTATTGAAATAAAATCAATTTCACTGACAGCAGAAACTTTATTTTTGTCCATTATTTGTTTCCATTTCTTTAACCCGATCCTATCAAACTGCTAAAACTACTTAAAACTATATGTCCTCAACTATCATGTTCTCCTGATACAAAGAAAATCGGGATCCATGATTCAGAAATTCGTTCGAAAGTACAACAAAATTTCGGTTCGCGGAAATTCTTGGAATTTGACGTCAATTCTAAGAATCCGCGAAATCGTGCCACTTCCTCGCATATCGTACACTGACACCAAGAGTCCCAAAATCAAACATTTTCTAAAATTTATGCCTGAATTTCAACCTTTGGTATCAGGAAAATACCAAAAATTTCGATTCTTCAAGTATTAATCAAATGTTAAATTGATATATCTCATAGACAATTATTACTTTCCATGTTTTAAAACTTTAAGAAACATCTCTTTACTTTGAAGTGCGATCAAAATTATTATAATCATTTAATCTAAACGGAGAAACGGAGAAACGGAGAAACGGAGAAACGGAGAAACGGAGAAACGGAGAAACGGAGAAACGGAGAAACGGAGAAACGGAGAAACGGAGAAACGGAGAAACGGAGAAACGGAGAAACGGAGAAACGGAGAAACGGAGAAACGGAGAAACGGAGAAACGGAGAAACGGAGAAACGGAGAAACGGAGAAACGGAGAAACGGAGAAACGGAGAAACGGAGAAACGGAGAAACGGAGAAACGGAGAAACGGAGAAACGGAGAATCGGAGAATCGGAGAAACGGAGAAACTGAGAAACGGAGAAACGGAGAAACGGAGAAACGGAGAAACGAAGAAACGAAGGAAGAAACGGAGAAACGAAGAAAGAAACGGAGAAACGAAGAAAGAAACGGAGAAGCGAAGAAAGAAACGGAGAAACGAAGAAAGAAACGGAGAAACGGAGAAATAAATGGAGAAACGAAGAAATAAACGGAGAAACGAAGAAAGGAACGGAGAAACGAAAAAAGAAACGGAGAAACGAACAAAGAAACGGAGAAACGAAGAAAGAAACGGAGAAACGGAGAAATAAATGGAAAAATGAAGAAATAAACGGAGAATCGAAGAAAGAAACGGAGAAACGAAGAAAGAAACGCAGAAACGACGAAGAAACGGAGTAACGAAGAAAGAAACGAAGAAACGAAGAAAGAAACGGAGAATCGGAGAAATAAATGGAGAAACGAAGAAATAAACCGAGAAACGGAGAAAGAAACGGAGAAACGAACAAAGAAACGGAGAAACGAAGAAAGAAACGGAGAAACGAAGAAAGAGAGGGAGTAACGAAGAAAGAAACTGAGAAACGAAGATAGAAACGGAGAATCGGAGAAATAAATGGAGAAACGAAGAAATAAACCGAGAAACGGAGAAAGAAACGGAGAAGCGAACAAAGAAACGGAGAAACGAACAAAGAAACGGAGAAACGGAGAAATAAATGGAGAAACGAAGATTGAAACGGAGAAACGAACAAAGAAACGTATCTCCGATTCTCCGTTTTTCCGTTCCTCCGTTTCTCCGTTTCTCCATTTCTTGGATTCTCCATTTCTCCGTTTCTCCGTTTCTCGATTTCCCCGTTTCTCCGTTTCTCGGTTTCTCCGTTTCTCGGTTTCTGCGTTTCTCCGTTTCTCGGTTTCTGTGTTTCTCGGTTTCTCGGTTTCTCCGTTTCTCCGTTTCTCCGTTTCACCGTTTTTTGGTCGTTTCTCCATTTATTTCTCCGATTCTCCGTTTCTTTCTTCGTTTCTCCGTTTCTTTGTTCGTTTCACCGTTTATTTCTTCATTTCACCATTTATTTCTCCCATTCTCCGTTTCTTTGTTCGTTTCTCCGTTTATTTCTACATTTCTCCATTTATTTCTCCGTTTCTCCGTTTCTTTGTTGGTTTCTCCGTTTCTTTGTTCGTTTCTCCGTTTCTTTGTTCGTTTCTCCGTTTCTTTCTTCGTTTCTCCGTTTCTTTGTTCGTTTCTCGGTTTATTTTTTCGTTTCTCCATTTATTTCTCCGATTCTCCGTTTCTTTCTTCGTTTCTCAGTTTCTATCTTCGTTTCTCCGTTTCTTTCTTCGTTTCTCCGTTTCTTTCTTCGTTTCTCCGTTTCTTTCTTCGTTTCTCCGTTTCTTTCATCGTTTTTCCGTTTATATCTTCGTTTCTCCATTTATTTCTCCGTTTCTTTCTTCGTTTCTCCGTTTCTTTCTTCGTTTCTCCGTTTCTTTCTTCGTTTCTTCGTTTCCTTCTTCGTTTCCCCGTTTCTTTCTTCGTTTCCCCGTTTGTTTCTTCGTTTCTCCATTTATTTCTCCGTTTCTCCGTTTCTTTCTTCGTTTCTCCGTTTCTTTCTTCGTTTCTCCGTTTATTTCTTCGTTTCTCCATTTATTTCCCCGTTTCTCCGTTTCTTTCTTCGTTTCTCCGTTTCTTTCTTTGTTTCTCCGTTTCTTTGTTCGTTTCTCCGTTTCTTTGTTCGTTTCCCCGTTTCTTTCTCCGTTTCTCCGTTTCTTTCCTCGTTTCTCCGTTTCTTTCATCGTTTCTCCGTTTCTTTGTTCGTTTCTCCGTTCCTTTCTTCGTTTCTCCGTTTATTTCTTCGTTTCTCCATTTATTTCCCCGTTTCTCCGTTTATTTCTTCGTTTCTCCGTTTCTTTCTTCGTTTCTCCGTTTCTTTCTTCGTTTCTCCGTTTCTTTCTTTGTTTCTCCGTTTCTTTGTTCGTTTCTCCGTTTCTTTGTTCGTTTCCCCGTTTCTTTCTTCGTTTCTCCGTTTCTTTCTTCGTTTCTCCGTTTCTTTCATCGTTTCTCCGTTTCTTTGTTCGTTTCTCCGTTCCTTTCTTCGTTTCTCCGTTTATTTCTTCGTTTCTCCATTTATTTCCCCGTTTCTCCGTTTATTTCTTCGTTTCTCCATTTATTTCTTCGTTTCTCCGTTTCTTTCTTCGTCTCTCCGTCTCTGTCTTCGTTTCTCCGCTTCTTTCGTCGTTTCTCCGTTTCTTCGTTCTTTTCTCCGTTTATTTCTTCGTTTCTCCATTTATTTCTCCGTTTCTCCGTTTCTTTGTTCGTTTCTCCGTTTCTTTCTCCGTTTCTCGGTTTATTTCTTCGTTTCCCCATTTATTTCTCCGATTCTCCGTTTCTTTCTTCGTTTCTCAGTTTCTATCTTCGTTTCTCCGTTTCTTTCTTGGTTTCTCCGTTTCTTTCTTCGTTTCTCCGTTTCTGTCATCGTTTTTCCGTTTATATCTTCGTTTCTCCATTTATTTCTCCGTTTCTTTCTTCGTTTCTCCGTTTCTTTCTTCGTTTCTCCCTTTCTTTCTTCGTTTCTTCGTTTCTTTCTTCCTTTCCCCGTTTCTTTCTTCGTTTCCCCGTTTGTTTCTTCGTTTCTCCATTTATTTCTCCGTTTCTCCGTTTCTTTCTTCGTTTCTCCGTTTATTTCTTCATTTCTCCATTTATTTCTCCCATTCTCCGTTTCCTTCTTCGTTTCTCCGTTTATTTGTTCGTTTCTCCATTTATTTCTCCGTTTCTCCGTTTCTTTGTCCGTTTCTCAGTTTCTCCGTTTCTTTGTTCGTTTCTCCGTTCCTTCCTTCGTTTCTCCGTTTATTTCTTCGTTTCTCCATTTATTTCTTCGTTTCTCCGTTTCTTTCTTCGTTTCTCCGTTTCTTTCTTCGTTTCTCCGTTTCTTCCTTCGTTTCTTCGGTTCTCCGTTTCTCCGTTTCTCCGTTCTTCCGTTTCGATTAAATGATTATAATAGTTATAATTTCTATTATAAATCATTTGAGCTATAGTTAAATTATACACTAATACACTAAATACATGTTTAATATATTTTTTAATGTCTTTAGCCTCCAGAAGGATTTTATTTAGACTATTTACTGTAGATTATAATTTACACAGAATCGGAAATAAATCTAATTATTTATTTATAATAATTATTTTTTTTTCTCTTATTTTACCAAAAATTTCGATTCCTCATGTATTAATCAAACGTTAAATTGATATATCTCATAGACAATTATTACTTTCCATGTTTGAAAACTTTAAGAAACATCTCTTTACTTTGATGTTCGATCAAAATCAATTGCTAGAGGCGAATCAATCATTTTTAATGCATAAATAAGATGCACATTGTTCGATCAATATAGGGAACATGCGTAAATGTTAATAACAATCGCATAAATGAACAAACATTCACTGAAACCATTCGCCTTCGCAGACTTCGCAATATCTTGACATTTCTTTATCACAATTAATAACAACCGTCGTCGGACCGTAGATTAAACAATTTTTGACAACGTTTCGGTATAAAATGCCATCAATTTCTTGAAATATTTGGTTAGATCGAACAAATACGATCGAAGAAGCCGTGGGATAAAATAAATGAATATTTCTCTACATATCGGAATTATAGTTTGTATGTATGCAAATATATTCTGAACCTGCAATTACAAATCCCTGTAACGTGGTAATTACATGGGTTGCCATCTATGGGAGAAACGGTTAAACTACACTTAAGGGGTGAAAACACCTGGCGGAGAAACGCTCAAGTTTGTCGAGGAATTGTTCTAATTTCCACAAATAGATGGCGAGACAAGTACAATTTACCGACATTAGAGAAAAGTATTTCCATTTGTGTGATATTCCCTACCGTGCGATAAAATAAATAAATACTTTTGTACAAACTTTTGTATGTTTCATCTTTCGAATAAATGTAAAATTAAACCTTCCACGGTAAATTTTAATCTTGAATTTATTAATGTTTCTAGGACGATTTAATTCAGTATAAGGAGTGCTATAGGTGGGAAATTTGTGTACATAATAATTATTGAGTATAAAATAATTTTTCTCTCATTAGAGGATAATATATTAAATAAGGAAGAAGAGTTAATCTTTATTATTATAAATATAAAAATTAAAATTAAAGAAATTATTGAATATAAAATGAAATATGTTAAAAATGTATTTTTGTTAATTATTAATAAAATAACTATAATAGATGTTTGTATAACAGATGAATATCCTGTAATTATTATGATTGATTTTTTTGTTTAAGCAAATGATAGGGGCAATAATTACATTAATTAGGCAAATAAAATAAATTTCATTATTAAATTTTAATATGAGTTGTTTAATAATAATAGGGAATAATTTTATTAAAGTTATTATAAAGAATAGATTAATTCAATTTAATGAATAAATTAAAGAAATGAATCGAACATTTAAAGAGTACATCCCAATTTTTGAGATAGGTGAAAAAAAAAAATTATTATAAATAAATAATTAGATTTATTTCCGATTCTGTGTAAATTATTATATATAGTAAATAGTATAAATAAAATTCTTCTGGAGGCCAAAGAGATTAAAAAATATATTAAATATGTATTTAGAGTATTAGTGTCTAATTTAACTATACATCAAATGATTTATAATAGAAATTATAAATATTATAATCATTTAATCGAAACGGTGAAACGGAGAAACGGAGAAACGATGAAACGAAGGAAGAAACGGAGAAACGAAGAAAGAAATGGAGAAATGAAGAAAGAAACGAAGAAACGAAAAAAGAAACGGAGAAACGAACAAAGAAACGGAGAAACGAACAAAGAAACGGAGAAACGAAGAATGAAACGGAGAAACGAAGAAAGAAACAAAGAAAGAAACTGAGAATCGGAGAAATAAATGGAGAAACAAAGAAATAAACCGAGAAACGGAGAAAGAAACGGAGAAACGGACAAAGAAACGGAGAAACGAAGAAAGAAACGGAGAAACGAACAAAGAAACGGAGAAACGAAGAAAGAAACAGAGAAACGAAGAAAGAAACGGAGAAACGGAGAAATAAATGGAGAATCGAAGAAATAAACCGTGAAACGGAGAAAGAAACGGAGAAACGAAGAAAGAAACGGAGTAACGCAGAAAGAAACGTAGAAACGAAGAAAGAATCGGAGTAACGCAGAAAGAAACGAAGAAACGAAGAAAGAATCGGAGAAATGAACAAAAAAACGGAGAAACGAAGAAAGAAACGGAGAAACGAAGAAAGAAACGGAGAAACGAAGAAAGAAACGGAGAAACGAAGAAAGAAACGGAGAAACGAAGAAAGAAACGGAGAAACGGAGAAATAAATGGAGAAACGAATAAATAAACGAATAAACGAAGAAAGAATCGGAGAAATGAACAAAGAAACGGAGAAACGAAGAAAGAAACCGAGAAACGAAGAAAGAAACGAAGAAACGAAGAAAGAAACGGAGAAACGAAGAAAGAAACGGAGAAACGAAGAAAGAAACGGAGAAACGAAGAAATAAACGGAGAAACGAACAAAGAAACGGAGAAACGAAGAAAGAAACGGAGAAACGAAGAAAGAAACGGAGAAACGGAGAAATAAATGGAGAAACGAAGAAATAAACGGACAAACGAAGAAAGGAACGGAGAAACGAAGAATGAAACGGAGTAACAAAGAAAGAAACGAAGAAAGAAACGGAGAATCGGAGAAATAAATGGAGAAACGAAGAAATAAACCGTGAAACGGGGAAAGAAACGGAGAAACGAACAAAGAAACGGAGAAACGAACAAAGAAACGGAGAAACGAACACAGAAACGGAGAAACGAAGAAAGAAACGGAGTAACGAAGAAAGAAACGAAGAAACGAAGAAAGAAACGGAGAAATGAACAAAGAAACGGAGAAACGAAGAAGGAAACGGAGAAACGAACAAAGAAACGGAGAAACGAAGAAAGAAACGGAGAAACGAACAAAGAAACGGAGAAACGGAGAAATAAATGGAGAAACGAAGAAATAAACGGAGAAACGAAGAAGGAAACGTAGAAACGAAGAAAGAAACGGAGAAACGAAGAAAGAAACGGAGTAACGAAGAAAGAAACGAAGAAACGGAGAATCGGAGAAATAAATGGAGAATAGAAGAAATAAACCGAGAAACGGAGAAACGAAGAAGGAAACGGAGAAACGAACAAAGAAACGGAGAAACGAACAAAGAAACGGAGAAACGAAGAAAGAAACGGAGAAACGAAGAAAGAAACGGAGTAACGAAGAAAGAAACGAAGAAACGGAGAATCAGAGAAATAATTGGAGAAACGATGAAATAGACCGAGAAACGGAGAAAGAAACGGAGAAACGAACAAAGAAACGGAGAAACCAAGAAAGAAACGGAGGAACGAAGAAAGAAACGGAGAAACGAACAAAGAAACGGAGAAACGTTTCTCCGCTTCTCCGTTTCTCCGTTTCTCGGTTTCTCTGTTTCTCCGTTTCTCGGTTTCTCCGTTTCTCCGTTTCTCCGTTTCTCCGTTTCTCCGTTTCTCCGTTTCTCCGTTTCTCCGTATCTCCGTTTCTCCGTTTCTCGGTTTCTCGGTTTCTCCGTTTCTCCGTCTATCGGTTTCTCCGTTTCTCGGTTTCTCCGTTTCTCCGTTTCTCCGTTTCTCCGTATCTCCGTTTCTCCGTTTCTCGGTTTCTCGGTTTCTCCGTTTCTCCGTCTCTCGGTTTCTCCGTTTCTCGGTTTCTCTGTTTCTCCGTTTCTCCGTTTCTCCGTTTCTCCGTTTCTCCGTTTCTCGGTTTTTCCGTTTCTCCGTTTCACCGTTTTTTGTACGTTTCTCCATTTATTTCTCCGATTCTCCGTTTCTTTCTTCGTTTCTCCGTTTCTTTCTTCGTTTCTTCGTTTCTTTGTTCGTTACTCCGTTTCTTTGTTGGTTTCTCCGTTTCTTTGTTCGTTTCTCCGTTTCTTTCTTCGTTTCTCCGTTTCTTTGTTCGTTTCTCCGTTTCTTTCTCCGTTTCACGGTTTATTTCTTCGTTTCTCCATTTATTTCTCCGATTCTCCGTTTCTTTTTTCGTTTCTTTCTTCGTTACTCCGTTTCTTTCTTCGTTTCTCCGTTTCTTTCTTCGTTTCTCCGTTTCTTTCCTCGTTTCTCTGTTTATTTCTTCGTTTCTCCATTTATTTCTCCGATTCTCCGTTTCTTTCTTCGTTTCTCTGTTTCTTTCTTCGTTTCTCCGTTTCTTTGTTCGTTCCTCCGTTTCTTTCTTCGTTTCTCCGTTTCTTTCTTCGTTTCTCCGTTTCTTTCTTCGTTTCTCCGTTTCTTTCTTCGTTTCTCTGTTTATTTCTTCGTTTCTCCATTTATTTCTCCGTTTCTCCGTTTCTTTCTTCGTTTCTCCGTTTCTTTCTTCGTTTCTCCGTTCCTTTCTTTGTTTAATCGTTTCTTTCTTCGTTTCTCCGTTTCTTTCTTCGTTTCTTTCTTCGTTTCTCCGTTTCTTTGTTCGTTTCTCCGTTTCTTTGTTCGTTTCTCCGTTTATTTCTTCGTTTCTCCGTTTGTTTCTTCGTTTCTCCGTTTCTTTCTTCGTTTCTTCGATTCTTTCTTCATTTCTCCATTTCTTTCATCGTTTCTCCGTTTCTTTGTTCGTTTCTCCGTTCCTTTCTTCGTTTCTCCATTTATTTCTCCGTTTCTCCGTTTCTTTCTTCGTTTCTCCGTTTCTTCCTTCGTTTCTCCGTTTATTTCTTCGTTTCTCCATTTATTTCTTCGTTTCTCCGTTTCTTTCTTCGTTTCTCCGTTTCTTTCTTCGTTGCTCCGTTTCTCCGTTTCTCCGTTTCTCCGTTTCGATTAAATGATTATAATAGTTATAATTTCTATTATAAATCATTTGAGCTATATTTAAATTATACTCTAATACTCTGAATACATATTTAATATATTTTTTAATCTCTTTAGCCTCCAGAAGAATTTTATTTATACTATTGTTGTTCCGTTCTCCCCTCCTATCACTTGGATCTCTGGAGGAGAGATCCTTTTGCATGATTTATCCCCGTACGAGCCCCCAAATAACTATTGCTCTAATGTGGTATATTAAAGTATATTTAATAATATTATATATTACAATGATGGTAGTGTTAGATGTAGTGTCAGTGGTTAGTTTCGCTGGATACGTCTTTTAGTTGTCTCGTCTTATCGTCTTTTTAGTCATACCGTCCGCGACACACTCTTCGGGCATACTCTCGTCGTCATACTTTGTCATACTATGTTCCTACGTTCTTCTCGCGCTCTATATAGTCATTCCCATTCATTCTCTTTCATTCCTATCCTCAGTCTCTCTCACTTCAGACATTCGGCCACGCTCGGCCATCCCAATCACCCGTCATTTCTAAACACTCTTCACTTTCTCCGAACCACATGTATTTCCTTTCATCTCCATGCATTCTCACGCTCGGTCGTCGCACAAGACCCCCTGTAAAGGATACTCATGCCTTCCAGGAAAACTAGCGGGCCGATCGGCGCTAAATGTTTACTCCAACTCGAGTCCAACCGCGCACGTTATCTTGTTTAGGCCTACGCTCGAAGCAAGCCTAAGCGGACGCCGAAAATCCGATACTACACTATTTACTGTATATAATAATTTTTACAGAATCGGAAATAAATCTAATTATTTATTTATAATAATTATTGTTTATTCACTTATTTTACCAAAAATTTCGATTCTTCATGTATTAATCAAATGTTAAATTGATATATCTCATAGACAATTATTACTTTCCATGTTTTAAAACTTTAAGAAACATCTCTTTACTTTGAAGTTCGATCAAAATCAATTGCTAGAGGCGAATCAATCATTTTTAATGCATAAATAAGATGCACATTGTTCGATCAATATAGGGAACATGCGTAAATGTTAATAACAATCGCTGAAATGAACGTACATTCACCGAAACCATTCGCCCTCGAAGATTTCGCAATATCTTGATGTTTGTTTATCATAATTATTAACAACCGTCGTTGGGCCGTAGATTAGACAATTTTTGACAATGTTTCGGTATAAAAAGCCATCAATTTCTTGAAATATTTGGTTAGATCGAACAAATACGATCGAAGAAGCCGTGGGACAAAATAAATGAATATTTCTCTACATATCGGAACTATAGTTTGTATGTATGCAAATATACTCTGAACCTGCAATTACAAATCCCTGTAACGTGGTAATTACATGGGTTGCCATCTATTGGAGAAAGGGTTAAACTACACTTAAGGGGTGAAAACACCTGGCGGAGAAACGCTCAAGTTTGTCGAGGAATTGTTCTAATTTCCACAAATAGATGGCGCGACAAGTACAATTTACCGACATTAGAGATAAGTATTTCCATTTGTCTGTTATTCCCTACCGTGCGATGAAATAAATAAATACTTTTGTACAAACTTTTGTATGTTTCATCTTTCGAATAAATGTAAAATTAAACCTTCCACGGTAAATTTTAATCTTGAATTTATTAATGTTTCTAGGACGATTTAATTCAGTATAAAGAGTGCTATAGGTGGGAAATTTGTGTACATAATAATTATTGAGTATAAAATAATTTTTCTCTCATTAGAGGATAATATATTAAATAAGGAAGAAGAGTTAATCTTTATTATTATAAATATAAAAATTAAAATTAAAGAAATTATTGAATATAAAATGAAATATGTTAAAAATGTATTTTTGTTAATTATTAATAAAATAACTATAATAGATGTTTGTATAACAGATGAATATCCTGTAATTATTATGATTGATTTTTTTGTTTAAGCAAATGATAGGGGCAATAATTACATTAATTAGGCAAATAAAATAAATTTCATTATTAAATTTTAATATGAGTTGTTTAATAATAATAGGGATTAATTTTATTAAAGTTATTATAAAGAATAGATTAATTCAATTTAATGAATAAATTAAAGAAATGAATCGAACATTTAAAGAGTACATCCCAATTTTTGAGATAGGTGAAAAAAAAAAAATTATTATAAATAAATAATTAGATTTATTTCCGATTCTGTGTAAATTATTATATATAGTAAATAGTATAAATAAAATTCTTCTGGAGGCCAAAGAGATTAAAAAATATATTAAATATGTATTTAGAGTATTAGTGTCTAATTTAACTATACATCAAATGATTTATAATAGAAATTATAAATATTATAATCATTTAATCGAAACGGTGAAACGGAGTAACGGAGAAACGATGAAACGAAGGAAGAAACGGAGAAACGAAGAAAGAAATGGAGAAATGAAGAAAGAAACGAAGAAACGAAAAATGAAACGGAGAAACGAACAAAGAAACGGAGAAACGAACAAAGAAACGGAGAAACGAAGAATGAAACGGAGAAACGAAGAAAGAAACGAAGAAAGAAACTGAGAATCGGAGAAATAAATGGAGAAACAAAGAAATAAACCGAGAAACGGAGAAAGAAACGGAGAAACGGACAAAGAAACGGAGAAACGAAGAAAGAAACGGAGAAACGAACAAAGAAACGGAGAAACGAAGAAAGAAACAGAGAAACGAAGAAAGAAACGGAGAAACGGAGAAATAAATGGAGAATCGAAGAAATAAACCGTGAAACGGAGAAAGAAACGGAGAAACGAAGAAAGAAACGGAGTAACGCAGAAAGAAACGTAGAAACGAAGAAAGAATCGGAGTAACGCAGAAAGAAACGAAGAAACGAAGAAAGAATCGGAGAAATGAACAAAAAAACGGAGAAACGAAGAAAGAAACGGAGAAACGAAGAAAGAAACGGAGAAACGAAGAAAGAAACGGAGAAACGGAGAAATAAATGGAGAAACGAATAAATAAACGAAGAAACGAAGAAAGAATCGGAGAAATGAACAAAGAAACGGAGAAACGAAGAAAGAAACCGAGAAACGAAGAAAGAAACGAAGAAACGGAGAAATAAATGGAGAAACGAAGAAATAAACGGACAAACGAAGAAAGGAACGGAGAAACGAAGAATGAAACGGAGTAACGAAGAAAGAAACGAAGAAAGAAACGGAGAATCGGAGAAATAAATTGAGAAACGAAGAAATAAACGGAGAAACGAAGAAAGAAACGGAGAAACGGAGAAATAAATGGAGAAACGAAGAAATAAACGGAGAAACGAAGAAAGAAACGGAGAAACGAAGAAAGAAACAAAGAAACGAAGAAAGAAACGGAGAATCGGAGAAATAAATGGAGAAACGAAGAAATAAACCGAGAAACGGAGAAAGAAACGAAGAAACGAAGAAAGAAACGGAGAAACGAAGGAATAAACCGTGAAACGGAGAAAGAAACGGAGAAACGAAGAAAGAAACGGAGAAACGAAGAAAGAAACGGAGAAACGATGAATAAAACGGAGAAACGAAGAAAGAAACGGAGAAATAAATGGAGAAACGAAGATATAAACGGAGAAACGATGAACGAAACGGAGAAACGAAGAAAGAAACAGAGAAACGAAGAAAGAAACGGAGAAACGAAGAAAGAAACGGAGAAACGAAGAAAGAAACGAAGAAAGAAACGGAGAAACGAAGAAAGAAACGGAGAAAAGAAGAAAGAAACCGAGAAACGAAGAAAGAAACGGAGAAACGGAGAAATAAATGGAGAAACGAAGAAAGAAACGGAGATACGAAGAAAGAAACGGAGAAACGGAGAAATAAATGGAGAAACAAAGAAATAAACGGAGAAACGAAGAAAGAAACGGAGAAACGGAGAAATAAACGGAGAAACGAAGAAAGAAACAAAGAAACGAAGAAAGAAACGGAGAATCGGAGAAATAAATTGAGAAACGAAGTAATAAACGGAGAAACGAAGAAAGAAACGGAGAAACGGAGAAATAAACGGAGAAACGAAGAAATAAACGGAGAAACGAACAAAGAAACGGAGAAACGAACAAAGAAACGGAGAAACGAAGAAAGAAACGGGGAAACGAACAAAGAAACGGAGAAACGAAAAAAGAAACGTTTCTCCGTATCTCCGTTTCTCCGTTTCTCCGTTTCTCGGTTTCTCCGTTTCTCGGTTTCCCGTTTCTCCGTTTCTCCGTCTCTCCGTTTCTCCGTATCTCCGTTTCTCCGTTTCTCGGTTACTCCGTTTCTCCGACTCTCGGTTTCTCCGTTTCTCGGTTTCTCCGTTTCTCCGTTTCTCGGGTTTTCCGTTTCTCCGTTTCACCGTTTTTTGTTCGTTTCTCCATTTATTTCTCCGATTCTCCGTTTCTTTCTTCGTTTCTCCGTTTCTTTCTTTGTTTCTCCGTTTCTTTCATCGTTTCTCCGTTTCTCTCTTCGCTTCTCCGTTTCTTTGATCGTTTCTCCGTTTCTTTCTTCGTTTCTCCGTTTCTTTCTTCGTTTCTCCGTTTCTTTCTTCGTTTCTTCGTTTCTTTCTTCGTTTCTCCGTTTCTTTCTTCGTTTCTCCGTTTATTTCTTCGTTTCTCCATTTATTTCTTCGTTTATCTGTTTCTTTCTTCGTTTCGCCGTTTCTTTCTTCGTTTCTCCGTTTCCTTCTTCGTTTCTTCGTTTCTTTCTTCGTTTCTCCGTTTCTATCTTCGTTTCTCCGTTTATTTCTTCGTTTCTCCATTTATTTCTTCGTTTCTCCGTTTCTTTCTCCGTTTCTCCGTTTCTTTCTCCGTTTCTCCGTTTCTTTCTTCGTTTGTCCGTTTCTTTGTTCGTTTCTCCGCTCCTTTCTTCGTCTCTCCGTTTATTTCTTCGTTTTTCCATTTATTTCGCCGTTTCTCCGTTTCCTTCTTCGTTTCTCCGTTTCTTTCTCCGTTTCTCCGTTTCTTTCTTCGTTTGTCCGTTTCTTTTTTCGTTTCTCTGTTTGTTTCTTCGTTTCTCCATTTATTTCTCCGTTTCTCCGTTTCTTTGTTCGTTTCTCCGTTTCTTTCTTCGTTTCTCCGTTTCTTTCTTCGCTTCTCCATTTCTTTCTTCGTTTCTCCGTTTGTTTCTTCGTTTCTCCATTTATTTCTCCGTTTCTCCGTTTCTTTGTTCGTTTCTCCGCTCCTTTCTACGTTTCTCCGTTTATTTCTTCGTTTTTCCATTTATTTCTCCGTTTCTCCGTTTCTTTCTTCATTTCTCCGTTTCTTTCTTCGTTTCTCCATTTCTTTATCGTTTCCCCATTTATTTCTCCGTTTCGCCGTTTCTTTCTTCGTTTCTCCGTTTCTTTCTTCGTTTCTCCGTTTCTTTCTTCGTTTCTCCGTTTCTTTCTTCGTTTCTCCGTTTCTTTCTTCGTTTCTCCGTGTCTTTCTTCGTTTCTTTCTTCGTTTCTCCGTTTCTTTCTTCGTTTCTCCGTTTGTTTCTTCGTTTCTCCATTTATTTCTCCGTTTCTCCGTTTCTTTCTCCGTTTCTCCGTTTCTCTCTTCGTTTCTCCGTTTCTTTCTTCGTTTCTCCGTTTATTTCTTCGTTTCTCCATTTATTTCCTCGTTTCTCCGTTTCTTTCTTCGTTTCTCCGTTTCTTTCTTCGTTTCTCCGTTTCTTTCTTCGTTTCTCCGTTTCTTCCTTCGTTTTTTCGTTTCTCCGTTTCTCCGTTTCGATTAAATGATTATAATAGTTATAGTTTCTATTATAAATCATTTGAGCTATAGTTAAATTACACACTAACACTCTAAATACATTATTTAATATATTTTTTAATCTCTTTGGCCTCCAGAAGAATTTTATTTATACTATTTACTGTATATAATAATTTACACAGAATCGGAAATAAATCTAATTATTTATTTATAATAATTATTTTTTATTCACTTATTTTACCATAAATTTCGATTCTCCATGTATTAATCAAATGTTAAATTGATATATCTCATAGACAATTATTATTTTCCATGTTTTAAAACTTTAAGAAACATCTCTTTACTTTGAAGTTCGATCAAAATCAATTGTTAGAGGCGAATCAATCATTTTTAATGCATAAATAAGATGCACATTGTTCGATCAATATAGGGAACATGCGTAAATGTTAATAACAATCGCTGAAATGAACGAAAATTCACCGAAACCATTCGTCCTCGAAGATTTCGCAATATCTTGATGTTTGTTTATCATAATTATTAACAACCGTCGTTGGGTCGTAGATTAAACAATTTTTGACAATGTTTCGGTATAAAAAGCCATCAATTTCTTGAAATATTTGGTTAGATCGAACAAATACGATCGAAGAAGCCGTGGGATAAAATAAATGAATATTTCTCTACATATCGGAATTATAGTTTGTATGGATGCAAATATATTCTGAACCCGCAATTACAAATCCCTGTAACGTGGTAATTACATGGGTTGCCATCTATTGGAGAAAGGGTTAAACTACACTTAAGGGGTGAAAACACCTGGCGGAGAAACGCTCAAGTTTGTCGAGGAGTTGTTCTAATTTCAACAAATATTACAAGATATTGCTAAATTTGCGAAGGCGAACGGTTTCGGTGAATGTTTGTCCATTTCCGCGATTGTTAGTAACATTTATATGTGCTCCCAATATTAATTGAACAATGTACATATTATTTATGTATTGCAATTAATTAAGAAATTTATAGAAATTGATTTTGATCGAGACTCGATGTTAAAACGTGTTTCGTAAAGTTTTAAAGCATGGAAAGTAACAATTGTTCATTAAATACATTAATCTAACATTTGTTTAATTCTTATAATTTACACAATACGCGTAGAAGTGGTATTTTTTACATAAAAGTGCCGAAATTCAATTAATCGCTTTTTTAGATAGAAAAATCATCGCGATGAAGACTTGTGAATCGATAATCGATACCTGTAGCCTTGAAAATGTCAGTTGGATCTCAGCGAAAAATTCCTTCGCGAACAAAGAATATTTCAACGAAATGATATTTTAAGCCATTATTTATACTAGGAAATAGTTAATAATTGTTCAAACTACGGTCCTACGACGGTTATTAATAATTATGATAAATAAACATCAAGATATTGCAAAATCTGCGAAGGCGAACGGTTTCTGTGAATGTTTCTTCCTATATGCGATTGTTATTAACTTTTTCGCGTGCTCCCAATATTAATCGAACAATGTACATCTTATCTATGCATTACAAATGATTAAGTAACTTATAGAAATTGATTTTGATCGAGATTCGAAGTGAAAACGTGTTTCATAAAGATTTAATGCATAGAAAGTAATAATTGTCTATTTGGTACATTAATTTAACATTTATTTAATTCTTATAATTTACACAATACGTGCAGAAGTTGCATTTTTTACTTAAAAGTGTCACAATTCAATTAATCGCTTTTCTAAATAGAAAAATTATCGTGATGAAGACTTGTGAATCGATCATCGATACCTGTAACCTTGAGAATATCAGTTGGATCTCAACGAAAGATTCCTTCGTGAACAAAGAATATTTTAACGAAATGATATTTTAAGCCATTATTTATACTAGGACATTGTTAATAATTGTTAAAACTATGGTCCAACGACGGTTGTTAATGATTATGATAAATAAACATCAAGATATTGCAAAATCTATGAAGGAGAACGGTTTTGGTAAATGTTTTTTCATTTCCGTGATTGTTATTAACATTTACGCACGTTCCGAATATTAACATTACAATGTGCATCTTGTTTGTGCATTATAAGTCATTAATTACTTTACAAATATTAATTTCGATCGAAAATCGAGAAACATATGAATACCACGTTTTACTTCAATTCTCGATGAAATTTAATTTCTATAGGCAAATCAATGATTTACAATGCATAACTAAGATGCATTCTCTCACATAAATGTTCGAAACATGCATAAATGTTAATAACAATCGCGTGGATGAACAACAATTCACTGAAACCGTTCCCCTTCGCAGATTTCGCAATATCTTGATGTTCATTCATCAGAATTATTAACAACCGTCGTAGCAGCATGGTATAAAAAATTATTAACAATGTCCTGGTATAAATAATGGATTAAAACATTACTTCGTTGAAGTATTTTTCATTCACTTCCTCGCATATCATATACTCCTGACAACAAGAGTCCCAACATTGAACATTTTCTACAATTTATGTCTGAATTTCATCCGTTGTAATGAGGAGAACACTGTCGCCAAGGAAGTATGCATTTCGATTTCTCAAGTACTAATCAAATGTTACATCGATATATCTAATAGACAATTATTACTTTCCATATTTTAAAACTTTAAGAAACACCTCTTTACTTCGGAGCTCGATCAAAATTAATTTCTATAAGTTTCTTAATCATTTGTGATGCATAAATAATATGCACATTGTTCAATTAATATTGGGAGCACATATAAATGTTACTAACAATCGCGGAAATGGACAAACATTCACCGAAACCGTTCGCCTTCGCAAATTTAGCAATATCTTGACGTTTATTTACCATAATTATTAACAAGCGTCGTGGGACCGTAGATTAAACAATTATTAACATTGTTCTAGCATAAATAATGGCTTAAAAGTCATCACTTTCTGGAAATATTTGTTAGATCGAACAAAGACAATCGAAGTAACCGTGCGATAAAATAAATGAATATTTCTCTACATATCGAAATTATAGTTGGTATATATGCAAATATATATTCTGAACGCTCAGTGACACACATATGTCACACGGCAATGAAGTGGGTTGCCATCTACTAGAGAATAGGTAAACTACACTTAAGGTGTGAAAACACCTGGCGGAGAAACGCTCAAGTTTGTTGAGGAATTGTTCTTATTTCCACCAATAGATAGCGCCACGAGCATAAATTTACCGACATTAAAGATAAGTAATCCCATTTGTATAATATTCCCTACCGTGCGATAAAATAAATAAATATTTCTCTACATATCGAAATTATTGTTTGTTATGCATGCAAATATGATCTGAAATTCCAAACATTTGCAACGTGGTAATTATATGGGTTGCCGTCTCTTGGAGAACATATTTGTTAACTTTTGCGATTGTTACTAACATTTATGCATGTTCCCAATATTAATCGAACAATATGTATCTTATTTATGCATGGTAAATGATTATACTTATAGAAATTGATTTTGATCGAGATTCAAAGTAAAAACTTGTTTCGTAAAGTTTGAAAGCAAGGAAAGTAATAATTGTCTATTTAGTGCAATAGTTTAGCATTTATTTAATTCTCATAATTTACACAATACGCGTAGAATTTGTATTTCTTACTCAAACGTGCTGAATTTCGATTAATCGCTTTTCTATGTAGAAAAATCATCGTGATAAACACTTGTGAGTCGATAATCGATATGTGTAGCCATGATTTCGAGGTATCAAAGATTTTTTTAAATGTATTAGGGGGACCGGAAAGTAATGTCGTTTCCCGACATTAAATTCAAATACATAAATTTTTAACGAGTTTTTATTTTTAATCAATGATATAATCACCCTCATTATCAACAACCTTTTGCCATCTAGTGTGCAAATTTTCAATGCCGGATCGATAAAAATCAATTGGTTTTTGAGCAAAATATACAGAGATGGCATTTTGAATATCATCCAAATTTGCAAATCTTTTGCCACTTAGAAAGTGTTGAAGCGATCGGAATAAATGGAAATCCGATGGTGCAACATCGGGCGAGTATGGTGGGTGAGGCAGTACCTCCCACCCCAATTCATTAATTTTTGCCAAGGTTCGTCTTGCGCAGTGCGGTCTTGCATTATCGTCTTGCAGAATAACGCCTTTTCTGTTGACAATCGCTGGCCACTTTTCAATTAAAGATTTATTTACACGATCTAATTGTTCACAGTAAAGGTCTGCATTCACAGTCTGTCCAGGTTTCAGCACTTCAAAATGAACAACGCCGCGAATACTCCACCAAACACACAAAAGGGCCTTTTTGGGGTGTAAACCTGGCTTAGCATTACTTTGTGGCGATTCATTTGGAGAGAGCCACTGCCTTTTGCGTTTTGGATTATCATAAAGAACCCACTTTTCATCTCCGGTGATCAAGCGATCAAAAAACGCTTCTGTATTGTGCCGTTGAAGCAATAAGTTGCATGTGGTGGATCGGTTAGCCTTGTTCTCTTCGGACAGATTATGCGGGACCCAAACACCTGCTCTGCTTACTTTCCCAATCTGCTGCAAATGTTCTTGGATGGTCGACCAAGGTTGGTTAAGACTGTTTGACAATTCCTCGATTGTCTGACACGGATTTGCTTCCACTTCCGCACTTAACACGTCATTGTCTAACGTTGTTGGTCTTCCTGATCGATACGAGTCGAAAAGATCAAAATTACCGGATTTGAACTTGGAAAACCACCTTTGGCATTTACGAACGTCTAATGCATTTGGATAAACATCGCAAATGTTTTTGGTAGCAACTATTGCGTTACTACCCTTGCGAAACTCAAAAAGCATGCAATGCCGGATATGTACCTCTTCTGGTATTTGGCTGGCCATTTCACCCAAAATTGTAAAGAAAAATTTTAAATTTAATTATTTACAACTAAACAAGTCACTATAACCTCATAATGTCTTTGCTACGACTTTAATGTACACAATGAGCTGACAAATGACAATCAAATAGTGACATGCGCAGAAACGACATTACTTTCCGGTCCACCTAATATAAAGGAAGGCTAGAATGCAGAGAAATTTCATTACGCTGATTTCATTTAACTTTACATTTATTCGAAAGATAATACATACGAAACTTTGTACAAAAATATTTATTTATTTTATTGCACGGTAGGGAATACCATACAAATGGAATGACTTATCTGTAATGTCGGTAAATTATGCATGTGGCGCTATCTATTGGTAGAAGTAACAACAATTCCTCAACAAACTTGAGCGTTTCTCCGCCAGGTGTTTTCACACCTTAAGTGTAGTTTACCTATTCTGTAGTAGATGGCAACCCACTTCATTGCCGTGTGACATATGTGTGTCACTGAGCGTTCGGAATATACATGCATATATACAAACTATTTTTTCAATATGTAGAGAAATATTCATTTATTTTATCGCACGGTTACTTCGATTGTCTTTGTTCGATCTAAGAAATATTTCCAGAAAGTAATGACTTTCAAGCCATTATTTATACTAGAACATTGTTAATAATTGTCTAAAGTATGGTCCTACGACGGTTGTCAATAAATATGATAAATAAACATCGAGATATTGCAAAATCTGCGAAGACGAAAGGTTTCGGTGAATGTTTGTTCATTTCCGCGATTGTTACTAACATTTATGCATGTGCTCAATATTAATTGAACAATGTGCATCTTATTTATGCATTAAAAATGATTAAGTAACTTACAGAAATTGTTTTTGATCGAGATTTATAGTAAAACGTGTTTCGGAAAGTTTTAAAGCATTGAAAGTAACAATTGTTTATTAGATACATTAATTTAACATTTGTTTAATTTTTATAATTTACACAATACGCGTAGAAGTTTCATTTTTTACTCCAAAGCGGCAAAATTCAATTAATCGCTTTTCTAAATAGAAAAATCTTCGCGATGATCGATACGTGTAGCCTTGAGAATGTCGGTTGCACCTCAATGAAAAATTCCTTGATGAACAAAGAATATTTCAACGAAATGATATTTTAAACCATTATTTATACTAGGAAATTGTTAATAATGGTTTAATCTACAATCCTACGATGATTGTTATTAAATATGATAAATGAACGTCAGGATATTGCGAAATCTGCGAAGGCGAACGGTTTCGGTGAATATTTGTTCATTTCCGCGATTGTTACTAACATTTATACATGTTCCGAACATTTATCTTACAATATGCATCTTATTTATGCATTAAATATGATTGATTCGCCTACAGCAATTAATTTTGACCGAGATTCGAGGTATAAACGTGTTTCTTAATGTTTCAAAGCATGGAAAGTAACAATTGTTTATTAGATACACTAATTTAACATTTGTTTCGTTCTTATAATTTTCGGATTATGCGTGGAAGCTGTATTCTTGATGTAAAAGCGTCGAAATTCAATTAATCGCTTTTCTAGATAGAAAAACCATCGTGATAGACGTTTGTGAATCGATAAACATTTCCAGCCTTGACAATGTCGGTTTGATCTCAATAAGAACAATTCCATCGCGAACAAAGAATATTTCAACGAAATGATATTTTAAGCCATTATTTATACTAGGACATTGTTAATAATTGTTTAATCTACGGTCCTACGACGGTTGTTAATAATTATGATAAACAAACATCAAGATATTGCGAAATCTGGGAAGGCGAATTGCTTTAGCGAATGTTTATGTCTCTAGGCGATTGTTAGAAAAATTTTTCCAGGTTCCGAACTTTTATGTTACAGTATGTGAATTAAATTTTATCGGAAAATTTAACGAAGAGTTTGGTATACATATATTTCCCCATTTTTTATGAAAATTAACATTTGTAAACTAATTAATGGCTTGCACTGTAAAAGTTGGGAATATGAATGTTACAGAATGCATTTTCTTTTGCATTGTAAATGAATAATTTGCTTATAAAGATTAATTTAGGTTGCAAATCGAGAAATATTATATATGAATATCAATATTTTGCTTTCATTTTCGAAATCAATTAATTTCTGAAAACTAACTAATGATTTATCATACCTAAATAAGATGCATATTGTTCGATCAATATTGGGAACATGTATAAATGTTAGTAACAATCGCGGAAATGAACAAACATTCACGGAAACCGTTCGCCTTCGAAAATTTCGATTAGATCGAACAAAGACAATGGAAGAACCGGTAAGTGACCTTACGGAGGGTATATAAGGAGCCCCCGGTTGTTTAAAATTTCATTCTTCCTGGAGCCTCGGAGGTGGATGGATCTCTTCGTTTTAGGTTTATGGAAGGGGGACCCCCACCTTGGAAACCGGTACTGGCCGCCGGTAGGCGGTGGTCAGTACTGGCGACCATTCTCTCAATCCTTTCTTTGGTTTTTAATTGTTTCTTTCTGTAATTTATTTTATTTGTTCTCTGATTTTACTTTGTACTTGTTTTTCCATGTTTATTTTTTTGTCATTCTTGCCTTTATTTCCTTTGTTACTGAATGACTGTATTTAATCACTAACCAACTTCATTTCTATTTTCTATCATTTTTTTATCATGCCTTGACTTTAGGTTTCTCTTAGGTAGGCACACCGGAGAACGAAGAACAAAGAACGAATAACGAAGAACGAAGAACGAAGAGGACACTATGGTCGCAACCGCCGTGGGATCTTTAGTTAAGCTTGGAATAAGTTAATTTTAAGGCCACCGTGTACAAATATCTGTTATCTGTCAAGCAATTATCCAATCTTTAGCTTATTTTTGCTCGCTTCCTCGTTCCTCAGCCCGGTCATCACTGCTTGTTGCATAAGCAAGTGACCGGCCGTGTAGGTGGTCCGAACGGTCGATCGCCGTCTCTTCTGGTGCGTCCGCTTCCAGAGAGAACATGCTGCGAACACAGGGGCAGGTGTTCGCATCGGTCCCTGTGGAAGCCCTGTGCCATAAGACCCTCTCTTCGTCATCTTCCGTGAGTCAGGTCCACGCTTTGCGTGGTTCCTGACGCGGAGTTGGGAGAAACGGGGCACTCTATATGAGTGGACGGCGTCATGCATTTCCTCTTTAATCGGGCCCACTGAGGGGAAACGGGACCGACCTAGTAGGACCAACTGCACGGTTCGTGTCGCGTCTTTTCCAATTTTGCCTAATTTTTCCATAATGTAATTGCTTGGCAGAACTAAACGAGGAGATCGAAGGAACATTGATTCCTTCCATCTCTTTGGTTTAGTATCTTCGTTTGTATCGGGTGTCGAGGGAGATCGATGGAACTTTGATTCCATCTATCTCTCTCCGGGTCTCCGCTCGCAGCAACCTCCACGTGGTGAGACCTGGTAATCGGTATAACTCGCGACGAACAGTAATTATTCGTCGTGGGTAGTACCGAGCTAATCGGCTGCGAGTTTAGAATAGTAATTTTTACGGTACAGTAGAGTACTTTACGGTACAGTACTTTCAACAAGTTCAATTGATGTATTGAAATAAAATCAATTTCACTGACAGCAGAAACTTTATTTTTGTCCATTATTTGTTTCCATTTCTTTAACCCGATCCTATCAAACTGCTAAAACTACTTAAAACTATATGTCCTCAACTATCATGTTCTCCTGATACAAAGAAAATCGGGATCCATGATTCAGAAATTCGTTCGAAAGTACAACAAAATTTCGGTTCGGGGAAATTCTTGGAATTTGACGTCAATTCTAAGAATCCGCGAAATCGTGCCACTTCCTCGCATATCGTACACTGACACCAAGAGTCCCAAAATCAAACATTTTCTAAAATTTATGCCTGAATTTCAACCTTTGGTATCAGGAAAATACCAAAAATTTCGATTCTTCAAGTATTAATCAAATGTTAAATTGATATATCTCATAGACAATTATTACTTTCCATGTTTTAAAACTTTAAGAAACATCTCTTTACTTTGAAGTGCGATCAAAATTATTATAATCATTTAATCTAAACGGAGAAACGGAGAAACGGAGAAACGGAGAAACGGAGAAACGGAGAAACGGAGAAACGGAGAAACGGAGAAACGGAGAAACGGAGAAACGGAGAAACGGAGAAACGGAGAAACGGAGAAACGGAGAAACGGAGAAACGGAGAAACGGAGAAACGGAGAAACGGAGAAACGGAGAAACGGAGAAACGGAGAAACGGAGAAACGGAGAAACGGAGAAACGGAGAAACGGAGAAACGGAGAAACGGAGAAACGGAGAAACGGAGAAACGGAGAAACGGAGAAACGGAGAAACGGAGAAACGGAGAAACGGAGAAAGAAACGGAGAAACGAAGAAAGAAACGGAGAAGCGAAGAAAGAAACGGAGAAACGAAGAAAGAAACGGAGAAACGGAGAAATAAATGGAGAAACGAAGAAAGAAACGGAGAAACGGAGAAATAAATGGAGAAACGAAGAAATAAACGGAGAAACGAAGAAAGGAACGGAGAAACGAAAAAAGAAACGGAGAAACGAACAAAGAAACGGAGAAACGAAGAAAGAAACGGAGAAACGGAGAAATAAATGGAGAAATGAAGAAATAAACGGAGAATCGAAGAAAGAAACGGAGAAACGAAGAAAGAAACGCAGAAACGACGAAGAAACGGAGTAACGAAGAAAGAAACGAAGAAACGAAGAAAGAAACGGAGAATCGGAGAAATAAATGGAGAAACGAAGAAATAAACCGAGAAACGGAGAAAGAAACGGAGAAACGAACAAAGAAACGGAGAAACGAAGAAAGAAACGGAGAAACGAAGAAAGAGAGGGAGTAACGAAGAAAGAAACTGAGAAACGAAGATAGAAACGGAGAATCGGAGAAATAAATGGAGAAACGAAGAAATAAACCGAGAAACGGAGAAAGAAACGGAGAAGCGAACAAAGAAACGGAGAAACGAACAAAGAAACGGAGAAACGGAGAAATAAATGGAGAAACGAAGATTGAAACGGAGAAACGAACAAAGAAACGTTTCTCCGATTCTCCGTTTTTCCGTTCCTCCGTTTCTCCGTTTCTCCATTTCTTGGATTCTCCATTTCTCCGTTTCTCCGTTTCTCGATTTCCCCGTTTCTCCGTTTCTCGGTTTCTCCGTTTCTCGGTTTCTGCGTTTCTCCGTTTCTCGGTTTCTGTGTTTCTCGGTTTCTCCGTTTCTCCGTTTCTCCGTTTTACCGTTTTTTGGTCGTTTCTCCATTTATTTCTCCGATTCTCCGTTTCTTTCTTCGTTTCTCCGTTTCTTTGTTCGTTTCACCGTTTATTTCTTCATTTCACCATTTATTTCTCCCATTCTCCGTTTCTTTGTTCGTTTCTCCGTTTATTTCTACATTTCTCCATTTATTTCTCCGTTTCTCCGTTTCTTTGTTGGTTTCTCCGTTTCTTTGTTCGTTTCTCCGTTTCTTTGTTCGTTTCTCCGTTTCTTTCTTCGTTTCTCCGTTTCTTTGTTCGTTTCTCCGTTTCTTTCTCCGTTTCTCGGTTTATTTCTTCGTTTCTCCATTTATTTCTCCGATTCTCCGTTTCTTTCTTCGTTTCTCAGTTTCTATCTTCGTTTCTCCGTTTCTTTCTTCGTTTCTCCGTTTCTTTCTTCGTTTCTCCGTTAATTTCATCGTTTTTCCGTTTATTTCTTCGTTTCTCCATTTATTTCCCCGTTTCTCCGTTTCTTTCTTCGTTTCTCCGTTTCTTTCTTTGTTTCTCCGTTTCTTTGTTCGTTTCTCCGTTTCTTTGTTCGTTTCCCCGTTTCTTTCTCCATTTCTCCGTTTCTTTCCTCGTTTCTCCGTTTCTTTCATCGTTTCAGCGTTTCTTTGTTCGTTTCTCCGTTCCTTTCTTCGTTTCTCCGTTTATTTCTTCGTTTCTCCATTTATTTCCCCGTTTCTCCGTTTATTTCTTCGCTTCTCCGTTTCTTTCTTCGTTTCTCCGTTTCTTTCTTCGTTTCTCCGTTTCTTTCTTTGTTTCTCCGTTTCTTTGTTCGTTTCTCCGTTTCTTTGTTCGTTTCCCCGTTTCTTTCTTCGTTTCTCCGTTTCTTTCTTCGTTTCTCCGTTTCTTTCATCGTTTCTCCGTTTCTTTGTTCGTTTCTCCGTTCCTTTCTTCGTTTCTCCGTTTATTTCTTCGTTTCTCCATTTATTTCCCCGTTTCTCCGTTTATTTCTTCGTTTCTCCATTTATTTCTTCGTTTCTCCGTTTCTTTCTTCGTTTCTCCGTTTCTTTCTTCGTTTCTCCGTTTCTTCCTTCGTTTCTTCGGTTCTCCGTTTCTCCGTTTTTCCGTTTCGATTAAATGATTATAATAGTTATAATTTCTATTATAAATCATTTGAGCTATAGTTAAATTATACACTAATACTCTAAATACATATTTAATACATTTTTTAATCTCTTTAGCCTCCAGAAGAATTTTATTTATACTATTTACTGTATATAATAATTTACACAGAATCGGAAATAAATCTAATTATTTATTTATAATAATTATTTTTTATTCACTTATTTTACCAAAAATTTCGATTCTTCATGTATTAATCAAATGTTAAATTGATGTATCTCATAGACAATTATTACTTTCCATGTTTTAAAACTCTAGGAAACATCTATTTACTTCGAAGTTCGATCAAAATCAATTGCTAGTGGCGAATCAATCATTTTTAATGCATAAATAAGATGCACATTGTTCGATCAATATAGGGAACGTGCGTAAATGTTAATAACAATCGCTGAAATGAACAAACGTTCACCGAAACAATTCGCCCTCGAAGATTTCGCAATATCTTGATGTTTGTTTATCATAATTATTATCAACCGTCGTAGGATCATACATTAGACAATTATTAACAATCTCCTAGTATAAATAATGGCTTAAAATATCATTTCGTTGAAATATTGCTTGTTCGCGAAGGAATTTTTCCTTGAGATCCAACTGACATTCTCAAGGCTACACGTATCGATTATCGATTCACAAGTATTTATCGCGGTGATTTTTCTATCTAAAAAAGCGATTAATTGAATTTTGGAACTTTTGTGTAAAAAATACCACTTCTACACGTATTGTGTAAATTATAAGAATTAAACAAATGTTAAATTAATGTATCTAATGAACAATTGTTACTTTCCGTGCTTTAAAACTTTACGAAACACGTTTTAACGTGCAGTCTCGATCAAAATCAATTTAGATAAGTTTCTTAATTAATTGCAATACATAAATAAGATGCACGTTGTTCGAGCAATATAGGGAACATGCGTAAATGTTAATAACAATCGCTGAAATGGGCAAACATTCACTGAAACCGTTCGCCTTCGCAGACTTCGCAATATCTTGACATTTCTTTGTCACAATTAATAACAACCGTCGTTGGACCGTAGATTAAACAATTTTTGACAATGTTTCGGTATACAAAGCCATCAATTTCTTGAAATATTTGGTTAGATCGAACAAATACGATCGAAGAAGCCGTGGGATAAAATAAATGAATATTTCTCTACATATCGGAAATATAGTTTGTATGTATGCAAATATATTCTGTACCCGCAATTACAGATCCCTGTAACGTGGTAATTACATGGGTTGCCATCTATTGGAGAAAGGGTTAAACTACACTTAAGGGGTGAAAACACCTGGCGGAGAAACGCTCAAGTTTGTCGAGGAATTGTTCTAATTATCCACAAATAGATGGCGCGACAAGTACAATTTACCGACATTAGAGATAAGTATTTCCATTTGTATGATATTCCCTACCGTGCGATAAAATGAATAAATACGTTTGTACAAACTTTTGTATGTTTCATCTTTCGAATAAATGTAAAATTAAACCTTCCACGGTAAATTTTATTCTTGAATTTATTAATGATTCTAGGACGATTTATTTCAGTATAACGAGTGCTATAGGTGGGAAATTTGTGTACGTAATAATTATTGAGTATAAAATAATTTTTCTTTTATTAGAGGTTAATATATTAAATAAGGAAGAAGAGTTAATCTTTATTATTTTAAATATAAAAATTAAAATTAAAGAAATTATTGAATATAAAATGAAATATGTTAAAAATGTATATTTGTTAATTATTAACAAAATAACTATAATAGATGTTTGTATAACAGATGAATATCCTATAATTATTATGATTGACTTTTTCCTTTAAGCAAATGATAGGGGCAATAATTACATTAATTAGGCAAATAAAATAAATTTCATTATTAAATTTTAATATGAGTTCTATAATAATTATAGGGATTAATTTTATTAAAGTTATTATAAAGAATAGATTAATTCAATTTAAAGAATAAATTAAAGAAATGAATCGAACATTTAAAGAGTATTTGGCGGCGCTAAATTCGAAGATGTTTGAGAGAGGGAAAACGGAATTATAAGGAGTGGAGAGAAGCGTTTCATCCCGGGCCTGCTAGTGGACTCGTCAGTAAGGCATCCTAGCAGGCCCTGCCTTATACGCCGGGACATTGGAACATCGGTAAGAGGTCGTATATATAGCGATCGGAGCAGGTACGGGAACTTGCGGGAAACGGTTGGTGGTGAGTTTCCCTCTGGTGGCAAGCGTGGGTAGTGCCGCCACAAGGACAATTTTTAAGATAAGTGAAAAAAAAATAATTATTATAAATAAATAATTAGATTTACTTCCGATTCTGTGTAAATTATTATATATAGTAAATAGTATAAATAAAATTCTTCTGGAGGCTAAAGAGATTAAAAAATATATTAAATATGTATTTAGAGTAATAGTGTCTAATTTAACGATAGATCAAATGATTTATAATAGAAATTATAAATATTATAATCATTTAATCGAAACGGAGAAACGGAGAAACGGAGAAACGGAGAAACGATGAAACGAAGGAAGAAACGGAGAAATGAAGAATGAAACGAAGAAACGAAGAAAGAAACGGAGAAACGAAGAAAGAAACTGAGAAACGAACAAAGAAACGGAGAAACGAACAAAGAAACGGAGTAACGAACAAAGAAACGAAGAAACGAAGAAAGAAACGGAGAAACGAACAAAGAAACGGAGAAGCGAAGAAAGAAACAGAGAAACGAAGAAAGAAACGGAGAATCGGAGAAATAAATGGAGAAACGAAGAAATAAACCAAGAAACGGAGAAAAAAACGGAGAAACGAACAAAGAAACGGAGAAACGAAGAAAGAAACGGAGAAACCAACAAAGAAACGGAGAAACGAAGAAAGAAACGGGGAAACGGAGAAATAAATGGAGAAACGAAGAAATAAACGGAGAAACGAAGAAAGAAACGGAGAAACGAACAAAGAAACGGAGAAACGAACAAAGAAACGGAGTAACGAAGACAGAAACGGAGAATCGGAGAAATAAATGGAGAAACGAAGAAATAAACCGAGAAACGGAGAAAGAAACGGAGAAACGAAGAAAGAAACGAAGAAACGAAGAAAGAAACGGAGAAACGAACAAAGAAACGGAGAAGCGAAGAAAGAAACAGAGAAACGAAGAAAGAAATGGAGAATCGGAGAAATAAATGGAGAAACGAAGAAATAAATCAAGAAACGGAGAAAAAAACGGAGAAACGAACAAAGAAACGGAGAAACGAAGAAAGAAACGGAGAAACCAACAAAGAAACGGAGAAACGAAGAAAGAAACGGGGAAACGGAGGAATAAATGGAGAAACGAAGAAATAAACGGAGAAACGAAGAAAGAAACGGAGAAACGAACAAAGAAACGGAGAAACGGAGAAATAAATGGAGAAACGAAGAAATAAACGGAGAAACGAATAAAGAAACGGAGAAACGAAGAAAGAAACGGAGAAACGAAGAAAGAAACGGAGTAACGAAGAAAGAAACGAAGAAACGAAGAAAGAAACGGAGAATCGGAGAAATAAATGGAGAAACGAAGAAATAAACCGTGAAACGGGGAAAGAAACGGAGAAACGAACAAAGAAACGGAAAAGCGAATAAAGAAACGGAGAAACGAACAAAGAAACGGAGAAACGAACAAAGAAACGGAGAAGCGAATAAAGAAACGGAGAAACGAACAAAGAAACGGAGAAACGAACAAAGAAACGGAGAAACGAACAAAGAAACGGAGAAACGAACAAAGAAACGTAGAAACGAACAAAGAAACGGAGAAACGAAGAAAGAAACGGAGTAACGAAGAAAGAAACGAAGAAACGAAGAAAGAAATGGAGAAATGAACAAAGAAACGGAGAAACGAAGAAAGAAACGGAGAAACGAAGAAAGAAACGGAGAAACGAAGAAAGAAACGGAGAAACGAAGAAATAAACCGAGAAACGGAGAAAGAAACGGAGAAACGAAGAAAGAAACGGAGAAACGAAGAAAGAAACGGAGTAACGAAGAAACAAACGAAGAAAGAAACGGAGAATCGGTGAAATATAATAAATGGAGAAACGAAGAAATAAACCGTGAAACGGGGAAAGACACGGAGAAACGAACAAAGAAACGGAGAAGCGAATAAAGAAACGGAGAAACGAACAAAGAAACGGAGAAACGAACAAAGAAACGGAGAAACGAACAAAGAAACGGAGAAACGAAGAAAGAAACGGAGTAACGAAGAAAGAAACGAAGAAACGAAGAAAGAAATGGAGAAATGAACAAAGAAACGGAGAAACGAAGAAAGAAACGGAGAAACGAAGAAAGAAACGGAGAAACGAAGAAATAAACCGAGAAACGGAGAAAGAAACGGAGAAACGAAGAAAGAAACGGAGAAACGAAGAAAGAAACGGAGTAACGAAGAAACAAACGAAGAAAGAAACGGAGAATCGGTGAAATATAATAAATGGAGAAACGAAGAAATAAACCGTGAAACGGGGAAAGAAACGGAGAAACGAACAAAGAAACGGAGAAGCGAATAAAGAAACGGAGAAACGAACAAAGAAACGGAGAAACGAACAAAGAAACGGAGAAACGAACAAAGAAACGGAGAAACGAAGAAAGAAAGGGAGAAACGAAGACAGAATCGGAGAAACGAAGAAAGAAACGGAGAAACGAAGAAAGAAACGGAGAAACGAAGAAATAAACGGAGAATTGGAGAAATAAATGGAGAAACGAAGAAATAAACCGAGAAACGGAGAAAGAAACGGAGAAACGAAGAAAGAAACGAAGAAACGAAGAAAGAAACGGAGAAACGAACAAAGAAACGGAGAAGCGAAGAAAGAAACAGAGAAACGAAGAAAGAAATGGAGAATCGGAGAAATAAATGGAGAAACGAAGAAATAAATCAAGAAACGGAGAAAAAAACGGAGAAACGAACAAAGAAACGGAGAAACGAAGAAAGAAACGGAGAAACCAACAAAGAAACGGAGAAACGAAGAAAGAAACGGGGAAACGGAGGAATAAATGGAGAAACGAAGAAATAAACGGAGAAACGAAGAAAGAAACGGAGGAACGAACAAAGAAACGGAGAAACGGAGAAATAAATGGAGAAACGAAGAAATAAACGGAGAAACGAATAAAGAAACGGAGAAACGAAGAAAGAAACGGAGAAACGAAGAAAGAAACGGAGTAACGAAGAAAGAAACGAAGAAACGAAGAAAGAAACGGAGAATCGGAGAAATAAATGGAGAAACGAAGAAATAAACCGTGAAACGGGGAAAGAAACGGAGAAACGAACAAAGAAACGGAAAAGCGAATAAAGAAACGGAGAAACGAACAAAGAAACGGAGAAACGAACAAAGAAACGGAGAAGCGAATAAAGAAACGGAGAAACGAACAAAGAAACGGAGAAACGAACAAAGAAACGGAGAAACGAACAAAGAAACGGAGAAACGAACAAAGAAACGGAGAAACGAACAAAGAAACGGAGAAACGAAGAAAGAAACGGAGTAACGAAGAAAGAAACGAAGAAACGAAGAAAGAAATGGAGAAATGAACAAAGAAACGGAGAAACGAAGAAAGAAACGGAGAAACGAAGAAATAAACCGAGAAACGGAGAAAGAAACGGAGAAACGAAGAAATAAACCGTGAAACGGGGAAAGAAACGGAGAAACGAACAAAGAAACGGAGAAGCGAATAAAGAAACGGAGAAACGAACAAAGAAACGGAGAAACGAACAAAGAAACGGAGAAACGAACAAAGAAACGGAGAAACGAAGAAAGAAAGGGAGAAACGAAGACAGAATCGGAGAAACGAAGAAAGAAACGGAGAAACGAAGAAAGAAACGGAGAAACGAAGAAATAAACCGTGAAACGGGGAAAGAAACGGAGAAACGAGGAAAGAAACGGAGAAACGAACAAAGAAACGGAGAAACGAAGAAAGAAACGGAGAAACGAACAAAGAAACGGAGAAACGAAGAAAGAAACGGAGAAACGAAAAAGAAACGGAGTAACGAAGAAAGAAACGATGAAACGAAGAAAGAAATGGAGAAATGAACAAAGAAACGGAGAAACGAAGAAAGAAACGGAGAAACGAAGAAAGAAACGGAGAAACGAAGAAAGAAACGGAGTAACGAAGAAAGAAACGAAGAAACGAAGAAAGAAACGGAGAAATGAACAAAGAAACGGAGAAACGAAGAAAGAAACGGAGAAACGAAGAAAGAAACGTAGAAACGAAGACAGAAACGGAGAAAGGAAGAAAGAAACGGAGAAACGAAGAAAGAAACGGAGAAACGAAGAAAGAAACGGAGTAACGAAGAAAGAAACGAAGAAACGAAGAAAGAAATGGAGAAATGAACAAAGAAACGGAGAAACGAAGAAAGAAACGGAGAAACGAAGAAAGAAACGGAGAAACGAAGAAAGAAACGGAGTAACGAAGAAAGAAACGAAGAAACGAAGAAAGAAACGGAGAATCGGAGAAATAAATGGAGAAACGAAGAAATAAACCGTGAAACGGGGAAAGAAACGGAGAAACGAACAAAGAAACGGAGAAGCGAATAAAGAAACGGAGAAACCAAGAAAGAAACGGAGAAACGAAGAAAGATACGGAGAAACGAAGAAAGAAACGGAGAAACGAAGAAAGAAACGGAGAAACGGAGAAATAAATGGAGAAACGAAGAAATAAGCGGAGAAACGAAGAAAGAAACGGAGAAACGAAGAAAGAAACGGAGAAACGAAGAAAGAAACTGAGAAACGAAGAAAGAAACAGAGAAACGAAGAAAGAAACGGAGAAACGAACAAAGAAATGGAGAAACGAACAAAGAAACGGAGAAACGAACATAGAAACGGAGAAACGAACAAAGAAACGGGGAAACGAAAAAAGAAACGTTTCTCCGTTTCTCCGTTTCTCCGTTTCTCGGTTTCTCCGTTTCTCCGTTTCTCCGTTTCTTTCTTCGTTTCTCCGTTTCTCGGTTTCTCCGTTTCTCCGTTTCTCGGTTTCTCCGTTTCTCCGTTTCTCGATTTCTCCGTTTCTCCGTTTCTCCGTTACCCCGTTTCTCCGTTTCTCCGTTTCTCCGTTTCTCGGTTTCTCTGTTTCTCTGTTTCTCCGTTTCTCGGTTTCTCCGTGTCTCCGTTTCTCTGTTTCTCCGTTTCTCCGTTTCTCCGTATCTCCGTTTCTCCGTTTCTCGATTTCTCCGTTTCTCCGTCTCTCGGTTTCTCCGTTTCTCAGTTTCTCCGTTTCTCGGTTTCTCCGTTTCTCGGTTTTTCCGTTTCTCGGTTTCTCCGTTTCTCCGTTTCTCGGGTTTTCCGTTTCTCCGTTTCACCGTTTTTTGGTCGTTTCTCCATTTATTTCTCCGATTCTCTGTTTCTTTCTTCGTTTCTCCGTTTCTTTGTTCGTTTCACCGTTTATTTCTTCATTTCACCATTTATTTCTCCCATTCTCCGTTTCTTTGTTCGTTTCTCCGTTTATTTCTACATTTCTCCATTTATTTCTCCGTTTCTCCGTTTCTTTGTTGGTTTCTCCGTTTCTTTGTTCGTTTCTCCGTTTCTTTGTTCGTTTCTCCGTTTCTTTCTCCGTTTCACGGTTTATTTCTTCGTTTCTCCATTTATTTCTCCGATTCTCCGTTTCTTTCTTCGTTTCTTTCTTCGTTACTCCGTTTCTTTCTTCGTTTCTCCGTTCCTTTCTTCGTTTCTCCGTTTCTTTCTTCGTTTCTCCGTTTATTTCTTCGTTTCTCCATTTAGTTCTCCTTTCTTTGTTCGTTTCTCCGTTTCTTTGTTCGTTTCTCGGTTTCTTTCTTCGATTCTCCGTTTCTTTGTTCGTTTCTCCGTTTCTTTCTCCGTTTCTCGGTTTATTTCTCCGTTTCTCCATTTATTTCTCCGATTCTCCGTTTCTTTCTTCGTTTCTTCGTTTCTTTCTTCGTTACTCCGTTTCTTTCTTCGTTTCTCCATTTATTTCTCCGATTCTCCGTTTCTTTCTTCGTTTCTTTCTTCGTTACTCCGTTTCTTTCTTCGTTTCTCCGTTTCTTTGTTCGTTTCTGCGTTCCTTTCTTTGTTTAATCGTTTCTTTCTTCGTTACTCCGTTTCTTTCTTCGTTTCTCCGTTTCTTCCTTCGTTTCTCCGTTTCTTTCTTCGTTTCTCCGTTTATTTCTTCGATTATCCATTTAGTTCTCCGTTTCTCCGTTTCTTTGTTCGTTTCTCCGTTTCTTTGTTCGTGTCTCGGTTTCTTTCTTCGATTCTCCGTTTCTTTGTTCGTTTCTCCGTTTCTTTCTCCGTTTCTCGGTTTATTTCTCCGTTTCTCCATTTATTTCTCCGATTCTCCGTTTCTTTCTTCGTTTCTTCGTTTCTTTCTTCGTTTCTCCGTTTCTTTCTTCGTTTCTCCATTTATTTCTCCGATTCTCCGTTTCTTTCTTCGTTTCTTCGTTTCTTTCTTCGTTACTCCGTTTCTTTCTTCGTTTCTCCGTTTCTTTATCCGATTCTCCGTTTCTTTCTTCGATTCTCCGTTTATTTCTTCGTTTCTCCATTTATTTCCCCGTTTCTCCGTTTCTTTCTTTGTTTCTCCGGTTCTTTCTTCGATTCTCCGTTTCTTTGTTCGTTTCTCCGTTTCTTTCTCCGTTTCTCGGTTTATTTCTCCGTTTCTCCATTTATTTCTCCGATTCTCCGCGTCTTTGTTCGTTTCTCCGTTTCTTTGTTCGTTTCTCCGTTTCTTTGTTCGTTTCTCCGTTTCTTTCTTCGTTTCTCCGTTTCTTTCTTCGTTTCGCCGTTTATTTCTTCGCTTCTCCATTTATTTCTTCGTTTCTCCGTTTCTTACTTCGTTTCTCCGTTTCTCCGTTTCTCCGTTTCTCCGTTTCTCCGTTTCGATCAAATGATTATAATAGTTATAATTTCTATTATTAATCATTTGAGCTATAGATAAATTATACACTAATACTCTAAATACATATTTAATATATTTTTTAATCTCTTTAGCCTCCAGAAGAATTTTATTTATACTATTTACGGTATATAATAATTTACACAGAATCGGAAATAAATCTAATTATTTATTTATAATAATTATTTTTTATTCACTTATTTTACCAAAAATTTCGATTCTTCATGTATTAATCAAATGTTAAATTGATATATCTCATAGACAATTATTACTTTCCACGTTTTAAAACTTTAAGAAGCATCTCTTTACTTTGAAGTTCGATCAAAATCAATTGCTAGAGGCGAATCAATCATTTTTAATGCATAAATAAGGTGCACATTGTTCGATCAATATAGGGAACATGCGTAAATGTTAATAACAATCGCTGAAATGAACAAACATTCACCGAAACCATTCGCCCTCGATGATTTCGCAATATCTTGATGTTTGTTATCATAATTAATAACAACCGTCGTTGGACCGTAGATTAAACAATTTTTGACAATGTTTCGGTATAAAAAGCCATCAATTTCTTGAAATATTTGGTTAGATCGAACAAATACAATCGAAGAAGCCGTGGGATAAAATAAATGAATATTTCTCTACATATCGGAATTATAGTTTGTATGTATGCAAATATATTCTGTACTCGCAATTACAGATCCCTGTAACGTGGTAATTACATGGGTTGCCATCTATTGGAGAAAGGGTTAAACTACACTTAAGGGGTGAAAACACCTGGCGGAGAAACGCTCAAGTTTGTCGAGGAATTGTTCTAATTATCCACAAATAGATGGCGCGACAAGTATAATTTACCGACATTAGAGATAAGTATTTCCATTTGTATGATATTCCCTACCGTGCGATCAAATAAATAAATACGTTTGTACAAACTTTTGTATGTTTCATCTTTCGAATAAATGTAAAATTAAACCTTCCACGGTAAATCTTATTCTTGAATTTATTAATGTTTCTAGGACGATTTATTTCAGTATAACGAGTGCTATAGGTGGGAAATTTGTGTACGTAATAATTATTGAGTATAAAATAATTTTTCTCTCATTAGAGGTTAATATATTAAATAAGGAAGAAGAGTTAATCTTTATTATTTTAAATATAAAAATTAAATTTAAAGAAATTATTGAATATAAAATGAAATATGTTAAAAATGTATTTTTGTTAATTATTAATAAAATAACTATAATAGATGTTTGTATAACAGATGAATATCCTATAATTATTATGATTGATTTTTTTGTTTAAGCAAATGATAGGGGCAATAGTTACATTAATTAGGCAAATAAAATAAATTTTAATATGAGTTCTACAATAATTATAGGGATTAATTTTATTAAAGTTATTATACAGAATAGATTTATTCAATTTAATGAATAAATTAAAGAAATGAATCGAACATTTAAAGAGTACATCCCAATTTTTAAGCTAAGTGAAAAAAAAATAATTATTATAAATAAATAATTAGATTTATTTCCGATTCTGTGTAAATTATTAAATATAGTAAATAGTATAAATAAAATTCTTCTGGAGGCTAGCGAGATTAAAAAATATATTAAATATGTATTTAGAGTATTAGTGTCTAATTTAACTATAGATCAAATGATTTATAATAGAAATTATAAATATTAAAATCATTTAATCGAAACGGAGAAACGGAGAAACGGAGAAACGATGAAACGATGGAAGAAACGGAGAAACGAAGAAAGAAACGGAGAAACGAAGAAAGAAACTGAGAAACGAAGAAAGAAACGGAGAAACGAAGAAAGAAACGGAGAATCGGAGAAATAAATGGAGAAACGAAGAAATAAACCGAGAAACGGAGAAACAAACGGAGAAACGAACAAAGAAACGGAGAAACGAAGAATGAAACGGAGAAACGAAGAAAGAAACGGAGAAATAAATGGAGAAACGAAGATATAAACGGAGAAACGAAGAAAGAAACGTAGAAACGAACAAAGAAACGGAGAAACGAACAAAGAAACGGAGAAACGAAGAAAGAAACGGAGAAACGGAGAAATAAATGGAGAAACGAAGAAATAAACGGAGAAACGAAGAAAAAAACGGAGAAACGAAGAAACGATAAAAGAAAAGGAGAAACGAAGAAAGAAACGGAGCAACGAAGAAAGAAACGGAGAAACGAAGAAAGAAACGGAGAAACGAAGAAAGAAACTGAGAGACGAAGAAAGAAACGGAGAAACGAAGAAAGAAGCGGAGAAACGAAGAAATAAACCGAGAAACGGAGAAAGAAACGGTGAAACGATCATAGAAACGGAGAAACGAAGAAAGAAACGGAGTAGCGAAGATAGAAACGAAGAAACGAAGAAAGAAACGGAGAATCGGAGAAATAAATGGAGAGACGAAGAAATAAACCGAGAAACGGAGAAAGAAACGGAGAAACGAACAAAGAAACGGAGAAACGAAGAAAGAAACGGAGAAACGAAGAAAGAAACGGAGAAACGGGGAAATAAATGGAGAAACGAAGAAATAAACGGAGAAACGAAGAAAGAAACGGAGAAACGAAGAAAGAAACGGAGAAACGAAGAAATAAACGGAGCAACGAAGAAAGAAACGGAGTAACGAAGAAAGAAACGAAGAAGTGAAGAAAGAAACGGAGAATCGGAGAAATAAATGGAGAAACGAAGAAATAAACCGAGAAACGGAGAAAGAATCGGAGAAACGAACAAAGAAACGGAGAAACGAAGAAAGAAACGGAGACACGAACAAAGAAACGGAGAAACGAAAAGAGAAACGGAGAAACGAACAAAGATACGGAGAAACGAACTAAGAAACGGAGAAACGAACAAAGAAACGGAGAATGGGAGAAATAAATGGAGAAACGAAGAAATAAACCGAGAAACGGAGAAAGAAACGGAGAATCGAACAAAGAAACGGAGAAACGAAGAAAGAAACGGAGAAACGGACAAAGAAACGGAGACACGAAGAAAGAAACGGAGAAACGAAGAAAGAAACGGAGAAACGGGGATATAAATGGAGAAACGAAGAAATAAACGGAGAAACGAAGAAAGAAACGGAGAAACGAAGAAAGAAACGGAGAAACGAAGAAATAAACGGAGCAACGAAGAAAGAAACGGAGTAACGAAGAAAGAAACGAAGAAGTGAAGAAAGAAACGGAGAATCGGAGAAATAAATGGAGAAACGAAGAAATAAACCGAGAAACGGAGAAAGAATCGGAGAAACGAACAAAGAAACGGAGAAACGAAGAAAGAAACGGAGACACGAACAAAGAAACGGAGAAACGAACAGAGAAACGGAGAAACGAACAAAGATACGGAGAAACGAACAAAGAAACGGAGAAACGAACAAAGAAACGGAGAATGGGAGAAATAAATGGAGAAACGAAGAAATAAACCGAGAAACGGAGAAAGAAACGGAGAATCGAACAAAGAAACGCAGAAACGAAGAAAGAAACGGAGAAACGGACAAAGAAACGGAGACACGAAGAAAGAAACGGAGAAACGAACAAAGAAACGGAGAAACGAACAAAGAAACGGAGAAACGGAGAAATAAATGGAGAAACGAAGAAATGAACGGAGAAACGAAGAAAGAAACGGAGAAACGAAGAAAGAAACGGCGAAACGAAGAAAGAGACGGAGAAACGAAAAGAGAAACGGAGAAACGAACAAAGATACGGAGAAACGAACTAAGAAACGGAGAAACGAACAAAGAAACGGAGAATGGGAGAAATAAATGGAGAAACGAAGAAATAAACCGAGAAACGGAGAAAGAAACGGAGAATCGAACAAAGAAACGGAGAAACGAAGAAAGAAACGGAGAAACGGACAAAGAAACGGAGACACGAAGAAAGAAACGGAGAAACGAAGAAAGAAACGGAGAAACGGGGATATAAATGGAGAAACGAAGAAATAAACGGAGAAACGAAGAAAGAAACGGAGAAACGAAGAAAGAAACGGAGAAACGAAGAAATAAACGGAGCAACGAAGAAAGAAACGGAGTAACGAAGAAAGAAACGAAGAAGTGAAGAAAGAAACGGAGAATCGGAGAAATAAATGGAGAAACGAAGAAATAAACCGAGAAACGGAGAAAGAATCGGAGAAACGAACAAAGAAACGGAGAAACGAAGAAAGAAACGGAGACACGAACAAAGAAACGGAGAAACGAACAGAGAAACGGAGAAACGAACAAAGATACGGAGAAACGAACAAAGAAACGGAGAAACGAACAAAGAAACGGAGAATGGGAGAAATAAATGGAGAAACGAAGAAATAAACCGAGAAACGGAGAAAGAAACGGAGAATCGAACAAAGAAACGCAGAAACGAAGAAAGAAACGGAGAAACGGACAAAGAAACGGAGACACGAAGAAAGAAACGGAGAAACGAACAAAGAAACGGAGAAACGAACAAAGAAACGGAGAAACGGAGAAATAAATGGAGAAACGAAGAAATGAACGGAGAAACGAAGAAAGAAACGGAGAAACGAAGAAAGAAACGGAGAAACGAAGAAAGAGACGGAGTAACGAAGAAAGAAACTGAGAAACGATGATAGAAACGGAGAATCGGAGAAATAAATGGAGAAACGAAGAAATAAGCCGAGAAACGGAGAAAGAAACGGAGAATCGAACAAAGAAACGGAGAAACGAAGAAAGAAACGGAGAAACGAACAAAGAAACGGAGAAACGAACAAAGAAACGGAGAAACGGAGAAATAAATGGAGAAACGAACAAAGAAACGGAGAAACGAACAAAGAAACGGAGAAACAGAGAAATAAATGGAGAAACGAAGAAATGAACGGAGAAACGAAGAAAGAAACGGAGAAACGAAGAAAGAAACGGAGAAACGAAGAAAGAGACGGAGTAACGAAGAAAGAAACTGAGAAACGATGATAGAAACGGAGAATCGGAGAAATAAATGGAGAAACGAAGAAATAAACCGAGAAACGGAGAAAGAAACGGAGAAACGAACAGAGAAACGGAGAAACGAACAAAGAAACGGAGAAACGAACAAAGAAACGGAGAAACGAACAAAGAAACGGAGAATGGGAGAAATAAATGGAGAAACGAAGAAATAAACCGAGAAACGGAGAAAGAAACGGAGAATCGAACAAAGAAACGTAGAAACGAAGAAAGAAACGGAGAAACGAACAAAGAAACGGAGAAACGGAGAAATAAATGGAGAAACGAAGAAATGAACGGAGAAACGAAGGAAGAAACGGAGAAACGGAGAAATAAATGCAGAAACGAAGAAATAAACGGAGAAACGAACAAAGAAACGGAGAAACCGAAGAAAGAAACGGAGAAACGAAGAAAGAATCGGAGAAACGAAGAAAGAAACGGAGATACGAAGAAAGAAACGTAGAAACGAAGAAAGAAACGGAGAAACGAAGAAAGAAACGGAGAAGCGGAGAAATAAACGGAGAAACGAAGAAATAAACGGAGAAACGAAGAAAGAAACGGAGAAACGATGAAAGAAACGGAGAAACGAAGAAAGAGACGGAGTAACGTAGAAAGAAACTGAGAAACGATGATAGAAACGGAGAATCGGAGAAATAAATGCAGAAACGAAGAAATAAACCGAGAAACGGAGAAAAAAACGTAGAAACGAACAAAGAAACGGAGAAACGAAGAAAGAAACGGTGACACGAACAAAGAAACGGAGAAACGAACAAAGAAACGGAGAAACGAACAAAGAAACGGAGAAATAAATGGAGAAACGAAGAAATAAACGGCGAAACGAAGAAAGAAACGTAGAAACGAAGAAACGAAGAAAGAAACGAAGAAACAATGAAAGAAACGGAGAATCCGACAAATAAATGGAGAAACGAAGAAATAAACCGAGAAACGGGGAAAGTAACGGAGAAACGAACAAAGGAACGGAGAAACGAACAAAGAAACGGAGAAACGAATAAAGAAACGGAGAAACGAACAAAGAAACGGAGAAACGAAGAGAGAAACGGAGGAACGGAGAAATAAATGGAGAAACCAAGAAATAAACGGAGAAACGAAGAAAGAAACGGAGAAACGAAGAAAGAAACGGAGAAACGAAGAAAAAAACGTTGAAACGAAGAAAGAAACGGAGAAACGAAGAAAGAAACGGAGATACGAAGAAAGAAACGTAGAAACGAAGAAAGAAACGGAGAAACGAAGAAAGAAACGGGGAAACGAAGAAAGAAACGGAGAATCGAAGAAAGAAACGGAGAAACGAACAAAGAAACGGAGTAATGATAAAAGAAACGAAGAAGCGAAGAAAGAAACGGAGAATCGGAGAAATAAATGGAGAAACGAAGAAATAAACCGAGAAACGGAGAAAGAAACGGAGAAACGAACAAAGAAACGGAGAAACGAAGAATGAAACGGAGAAACGAAGAAAGAAACGGAGAAATAAATGGAGAAACGACGATATAAACGGAGAAACGAAGAAAGAAACGGAGAAACGAACAAAGAAACGGAGGAACGAAGAAAGAAACGGGGAAACGAAGAAAGAAACGGAGAAACGAAGAAAGAAACGGAGAAACGAACAAAGAAATGGAGAAACGAACAAAGAAACGGAGAAACGAAGGAAGAAACGGAGAAACGGAGAAATAAATGGAGAAACGAAGAAATAAACGGAGAAACGAACAAAGAAACGGAGAAACCGAAGAAAGAAACGGAGAAACGAAGAAAGAATCGGAGAAACGAAGAAAGAAACGGAGATACGAAGAAAGAAACGTAGAAACGAAGAAAGAAACGGAGAAACGAAGAAAGAAACGGAGAAACAAAGAAAGAATCGCAGAAACGAACATAGAAACGGAGAAACGACCAAGAAACGTTTCACCGTTTCTCGGTTTCTCCGTCTCTCCGTTTCTCCGTTTCTCCGTTTCTCCGTTTCTCCGTTTCTCCGTTTCTCGGTTTCTCCGTTTCTCGGTTTCTCCGTTTCCCCGTGTCTCGGTTTCTCCGATTCTCGGTTTCTCCGTTTCTCGGTTTCTCGGTTTCTCCGTTTCTCCGTTTCTCCGTTTCTCCGTTTCTCGGTTTCTCCGTTTCACCGTTTTTTGTTCGTTTCTCCGTTTCTTTCTTCGTTTCTTCGTTTCTTTCTTCGTTTCTCCGATTCTTTCTTCGTCTCTTCGTTTCTTTCTTTGTTTCTCCGTTTCTTTGTTCGTTTTTCCGTTTTTTGGACGTTTCTCCGTTTCTTTGTTCGCTTCTCCGTTTCTTTGTTCGATTCTCCGTTTCTTTGTTCGTTTCCCCATTTCTTTGTTCGTTTCTCCGTTTCTTTGTTCGTTTCTTCGTTTCTTTGTTCGTTTCTCCGTTTCTTTGTTCGTTTCTCCGTTTCTTTGTTCGTTACTCCGTTTCTTTGTTCGTTTCTCCGTTTCTTTCTCCGTTTCTTTCTCCGTTTCTTTCTCCGTTTCTCGGTTTATTTCTTCGTTTCTCCATTTATTTCTCCGACACTCCGTTTCTTTCTTCGTTTCTCCGTTTCTTTCTCCGCTTCTTCGTTTCTTTCTTTGTTTCTCCGTTTCTTTCATCGTTTCTCCGTTTCTTTGTTCGTTTCTCCGTTCCTTTCTTCGTTTCCCCGTTTAATTCTTCGATTCTCCATTTATTTCTCCGTTTCTCCGTTTCTTCCTTCGTTTCCCCGTTCCTTTGTTCGTTTCTCCGTTTCTTTGTTCGTTTCTCCGTTTCTTTCTCCGTTTCTCCGTTTCTTTCTTCGTTTGTCCGTTTCTATGTTCGTTTCTCTGTTTGTTTCTTCGTTTCTCCATTTATTTCTCCGCTTCTCCGTTTCTTTGCTCGTTTCTCCGTTTCTTTGTTCGTTTTTCCGATCCTTTCTTCGTTCCTCCGTTTATTTCTTCGTTTTTCCATTTATTTCTCCGTTTCTCCGTTTCTTTCATCGTTTCTCCGTTTCTTTCTTCGTTTCTCCGTTTCTTTCTTCGTTTGTCCGTTTCTTTCTTCGCTTCATCGTTTCTTTCTTCGTTTCTCCGTTTCTTTCTTCGTTTCGCCGTTTGTTTCTTCGTTTCTCCATTTATTTCTCCGTTTCTCCGTTTCTTTCTTCGTTTCTCCGTTTCTTTCTTCGTTTGTCCGTTTCTTTCTTCGCTTCATCGTTTCTTTCTTCGTTTCTCCGTTTCTTTCTTCGTTTCTCCGTTTGTTTCTTCGTTTCTCCATTTATTTCTCCGTTTCTCCGTTTCTTTCTTCGTTTCTCCGTTTCTTTCTTCGATTCTCCGTTTATTTCTTCGTTTCTCCATTTATTTCTTCGTTTCTCCATTTCTTTCTTCGTTTCTCCGTTTCTTTCTTCGTTTCTCCGTTTCTTCCTTCGTTTCTTCGTTTCTCCGTTTCTCCGTTTCTCCGTTTCTCCGTTTCGATTAAACGATTATAATAGTTGTAATTTCTATTATAAATCATTTGAGCTATGGTTAAATTATACACTAATACTCTAATACATATTTAATATATTTTTTAATCTCTTTAGTCACCAGAAGAGTTTTATTTTTACTATTTACTATATATAATTATTTACACAGAATCGGAAATAAATCTAATTATTTACTTATAATAATTATTTTTTATTCACTTATTTTACCAAAAATTTCGATTCTTCATGTATTAATCAAATGTTAAATTGATATATCTCATAGACAATTATTACTTTCCATGTTTTAAAACTTTAAGAAACATCTCTTTACTTTGAAGTTCGATCAAAATCAATTGCTAGAGGCGAATCAATCATTTTTAATGCATAAATGAGATGCACATTGTTCGATCAATATAGGGAACATGCGTAAATGTTAATAACAATCGCTGAAATGAACAAACATTCACCGAAACCATTCGCCCTCGAAGATTTCGCAATACCTTGATGTTTGTTTATCATAATTATTAACCACCGTCGTAGGATCATACATTAGACAATTATTAACAATGTCCTAGTTTAAATAATGGCTTAAAATATCATTTCGTTGAAATATTCCTTGTTCGCGAAGGAATTTTTCCTTGAGATCCAACTGACATTCTCAAGGCTACACGTATCGATTATCGATTCACAAGTATTTATCGTGGTGATTTTTCTATCTAAAAAAGCGATTAATTGAATTTTGGCTCTTTTGTGTAAAAAATACCACTTCTACGCGTATTGAGTAAATTATAAGAATTAACCAAATGTTAAATTAATGTATCTAATGAACAATTGTTACTTTCCGTACTTTAAAACTTTACGAAACACGTTTTAACGTGGAGTCTCGATCAAAATCATTTTCGATAACTTTCTTAATTAATTGCAATACATAAATAAGATGCACATTGTTCGATCAATATAGGGAACATGCGTAAATGTTAATAACAATCGCTGAAATGAACGTACATTCACCGAAACCATTCGCCCTCGAAGATTTCGCAATATTTTGACATTTATTTATCATAATTAATAACAACCGTCGTTGGACCGTAGATTAAACAATTTTTGACAATGTCTCGGTAAAAAAAGCCATCAATTTCTTGAAATATTTGGTTAGATCGAACAAATACGATCGAAGAAGCCGTGGGATAAAATAAATGAATATTTCTCTACTTATCGGAATTATAGTTTGTATGTATGCAAATATATTCTGAACCCGCAATTACAAATCCCTGTAACGTGGTAATCACATGGGTTGATATCTATTGGAGAAAGGGTTAAACTACACTTAAGGGGTGAAAACACCTGGCGGAGAAACGCTCAAGTTTGTCGAGGAATTGTTCTAATTTCCACAAATAAATGGCGCGACAAGTACAATTTACCGACATTAGAGATAAGTATTTCCATTTGTATGATATTTCCTACCGTGCGATAAAATAAATAAATACTTTTGTACAAACTTTTGTATGTTTCATCTTTCGAATAAAGGTAAAATTAAACCTTCCACGGTAAATTTTATTCTTGAATTTATTAATGTTTCTAGGACGATTTATTTCAGCATAAAGAGTGCTATAGGTGTGAAATATGTGTACATAATAATTATTGAGCATAAAATAATTTTTCTCTCATTAGAGGTTAATATATTAAATAAGGAAGAACAGTTAATCTTTATTATTTTAAATATTAAAATTAAAATTAAAGAAATTATTGAATATAAAATGAAATATGTTAAAAATGTATTTTTGTTAATTATTAGTAAAATAACTATAATAGATGTTTGTATAACAGATGAATATCCTACAATTATTATGATTGATTTTTTTGTTTAAGCAAATGATAGGGGCAATAGTTACATTAATTAGGCAAATAAAATAAATTTTAATATGAGTTCTACAATAATTATAGGGATTAATTTTATTAAAGTTATTATACAGAATAGATTTATTCAATTTAATGAATAAATTAAAGAAATGCATCGAACATTTAAAGAGTACATCCCAATTTTTAAGCTAAGTGAAAAAAAAAAAAATTATTATAAATAAATAATTAGATTTATTTCCGATTCTGTGTAAATTATTATATATAGTAAATAGTATAAATAAAATTCTTCTGGAGGCTAGAGAGATTAAAAAATATATTAAATATGTATTTAGAGTATTAGTGTCTAATTTAACTATAGATCGAATGATTTATAATAGAAATTATAAATATTATAATCATTTAATCGAAACGGAGAAACGGAGAAACGGAGAAACGATGAAACGAAGGTAGAAACGGAGAAACGAAGAAAGAAACAGAGAAACGAACAAAGAAACGCAGAAACGAAGAATGAAACGGAGAAACGAAGAAATAAACGGAGAAATGAAGAAAGAAACGGAGAAACGAAGAAACGATAAAAGAAAAGGAGAAACGAAGAAAGAAACGGAGCAACGAAGAAAGAAACGGAGAAACGAAGAAAGAAACGGAGAAACGAAGAAAGAAACTGAGAGACGAAGAAAGAAACGGAGTAACGAAGAAAGAAACGAAGAAACGATGAAAGAAACGGAGAAACGAAGAAAGAAACGGAGTAACGAAGAAAGAAACGAAGACACGAAGAAAGAAACGGAGAATCGGAGAAATAAATGGAGAAACGAAGAAATAAACCGAGAAACGGAGAAAGAAACGGAGAATCGAACAAAGAAACGGAGAAACGAAGAAAGAAACGGAGAAACGAAGAAAGAAACGGAGAAACGGAGAAATGAATGGAGAAACGAAGAAATGAACGGAGATACGAAGAAAGAAACGGAGAATCGGAGAAATAAATGGAGAAACGAAGAAAGAGACGGAGTAACGAAGAAAGAAACTGAGAAACGATGATAGAAACGGAGAATCGGAGAAATAAATGGCGAAACGAAGAAATAAACCGAGAAACGGAGAAAGAAACGGAGAAACGAACAAAGAAACGGAGAAACGAAGAAAGAAACGGAGAAACGGAGAAATAAATGGAGAAACGAAGAAATAAACGGAGAAACGAAGAAAAAAACGGAGAAACGAAGAAAGAAACGGAGCAACGAAGAAAGAAACGGAGTAACGAAGAAAGAAACGAAGAAACGAAGAAACGAAGGAAGAAACGGAGAATCGGAGAAATAAATGGAGAGACGAAGAAATAAACCGAGAAACGGAGAAAGAAACGGAGAAACGAACAAAGAAACGGGGAAACGAAGAAAGAAACGGAGAAACGAAGAAAGAATCGGAGAAACGGAGAAATAAATGGAGAAACGAAGAAATAAACGGAGAAACGAAGAAAGAAACGGAGAAACGAAGAAAGAAACGTAGCAACGAAGAAAGAAACGGAGTAACGAAGAAAGAAACGAGGAAATGAAGAAAGAAACGGAGAATCGGAGAAATAAATGGAGAAACGAAGAAATAAACCGAGAAACGGAGAAAGAAACGGAGAAACGAACAAAGAAACGGAGAAACGAAGAAAGAAACGGTGAAACGAAGAAAGAAACGGAGAAACGGAGAAATAAATGGAGAAACGAAGAAATAAACGGAGAAACGAAGAAAGAAACGGAGAAACGAAGAAAGAAACGGAGCAACGAAGAAAGAAACGGAGTAACGAAGAAAGAAACGAGGAAATGAAGAAAGAAACGGAGAATCGGAGAAATAAATGGAGAAACGAAGAAATAAACCGAGAAACGGAGAAAGAAACGGAGAAACGAACAAAGAAACGGAGAAACGAAGAAAGAAACGGAGAAACGAAGAAAGAAACTGAGAGACGAAGAAAGAAACGGAGAAACGAAGAAAGAAACGGAGAAACGAAGAAATAAACCGAGAAACGGAGAAAGAAACGGAGAAACGATCATAGAAACGGAGAAACGATGAAAGAAACGGAGAAACGAAGAAAGAAACGGAGTAACGAAGAAAGAAACGAAGAAACGAAGAAAGAAACGGAGAATCGGAGAAATAAATGGAGAAACGAAGAAATAAACCGAGAAACGGAGAAAGAAACGGAGAATCGAACAAAGAAACGGAGAAACGAAGAAAGAAACGGAGAAACGAAGAAAGAAACGGAGAAACGGAGAAATAAATGGAGAAACGAAGAAATGAACGGAGAAACGAAGAAAGAAACGGAGAAACGAAGAAAGAAACGGAGAAACGAAGAAAGAGACGGAGTAACGAAGAAAGAAACTGAGAAACGATGATAGAAACGGAGAATCGGAGAAATAAATGGCGAAACGAAGAAATAAACCGAGAAACGGAGAAAGAAACGGAGAAACGAACAAAGAAACGGAGAAACGAAGAAAGAAACGGAGAAACGGAGAAATAAATGGAGAAACGAAGAAATAAACGGAGAAACGAAGAAAAAAACGGAGAAACGAAGAAAGAAACGGAGCAACGAAGAAAGAAACGGAGTAACGAAGAAAGAAACGAAGAAACGAAGAAACGAAGAAAGAAACGGAGAATCGGAGAAATAAATGGAGAGACGAAGAAATAAACCGAGAAACGGAGAAAGAAACGGAGAAACGAACAAAGAAACGGGGAAACGAAGAAAGAAACGGAGAAACGAAGAAAGAAACGGAGAAACGGAGAAATAAATGGAGAAACGAAGAAATAAACGGAGAAACGAAGAAAGAAACGGAGAAACGAAGAAAGGAACGGAGCAACGAAGAAAGAAACGGAGTAACGAAGAAAGAAACGAGGAAATGAAGAAAGAAACGGAGAATCGGAGAAATAAATGGAGAAACGAAGAAATAAACCGAGAAACGGAGAAAGAAACGGAGAAACGAACAAAGAAACGGAGAAACGAAGAAAGAAACGGAGAAACGAAGAAAGAAACGGAGAAACGGAGAAATAAATGGAGAAACGAAGAAATAAACGGAGGAACGAAGAAAGAAACGGAGAAACGAAGAAAGAAACGGAGCAACGAAGAAAGAAACGGAGTAACGAAGAAAGAAACGAGGAAATGAAGATAGAAACGGAGAATCGGAGAAATAAATGGAGAAACGAAGAAATAAACCGAGAAACGGAGAAAGAAACGGAGAAACGAACAAAGAAACGGAGAAACGGAGAAATAAATGGAGAAACGAAAAAATAAACGAAGAAACGAAGAAAGAATCGGAGAAATGAACAAAGAAACGGAGAAACGAAGAAAGAAACGGAGAAACGAACAAAGAAACGGAGAAACGAACAAAGAAACGGAGGAACGAAGAAAGAAACGGAGAAACGAACAAAGAAACGGAGAAACGAAAAAAGAAACGTTTCTCCGTTTCTCCGTTTCTCCGTTTCTCGGTTTCTCCGTTTCTCCGTTTCTCCGTTTCTCCGTTTCTCCGTTTCTCCGTTTCTCCATTTTATTTCCGATTCTCCGTTTCTTTCTTCGTTTCTTTCTTTGTTTCTCCGTTTCATTCATTGTTTCTCCGTTTCTCTCTTCGTTTCTCCGTTTCTTTCTTCGTTCCTCCGTTTCTTTCTTCGTTTCTCCGTTTCTTTCTTCGTTTTTCGTTTCTTTGTTCGTTTCTCCGTTTCTTTGTTCGTTTCTTCGTTTCTTTCTTCGTTACACCGTTTCTTTCTTCGTTTCTCCGTTTCTTTCTTCGTTTCTCCGTTTCATTCTTTGTTTCTCCGTTTCTTTGTTCGTTTCTCCGTTTATTTCTTCATTTCTCCATTTATTTCCCCGATTCTCCGTCTCTTTCTTCGTTTCTCCGTTTATTTGTTCGTTTCTCCATTTATTTCTCCGTTTCTCCGTTTCTTTCTTCGTTTCTCCGATTCTTTGTTCGTTTCTCCGTTTTTTGATCGTTTCTCCGTTTCTTTGTTCATTTCTCCGTTTCTTTGTTCGATTCTCCGTTTCTTTGTTCGTTTATTTATTTCTTTGTTCGTTTCTCCGTTTCTTTGTTCGTTTCTTCGTTTCTTTGTTCGTTTCTCCGTTTCTTTGTTCGTTTCTCCGTTTCTTTGTTCGTTTCTCCGTTTCTGTTTCCGTTTCTCGGTTTATTTCTTCGTTTCTTCATTTATTTTTCCGATTCTCCGTTTCGTTCTTCGTTTCTCCGTTTCTTTCTTCGTTTCTCCGTTTCTTCACTCGTTTCTTCGTTTCTCCGTTTCTCCGTTTCTCCGTTTCTCCGTTTCTCCGTTTCTCCGTTTCGGTTAAATGATTATAATAGTTATAATTTCTATTATAAATCATTTGAGCTATAGTAAAATTATACACTAATACTCTAAATACATAATTAATATATTTTTTAATCTCTTTAGCCTCCAGAAGAGTTTTATTTATACTATTTACTGTATATAATAATTTACACAGAATCGGAAATAAATCTAATTATTTATTTATAATAATTATTTTTTATTCACTTATTTTACCAAAAATTTCCATTATTCATGTATTAATCAAATGTTAAATTGATATATCTTATAGACAATTATTACTTTCCATGTTTCAAGACTTTAATAAACATCTCCTTACTTTGAAGTTCGATCAAAATCAATTGCTAGAGGCGAATGAATCATTTTTAATGCATAAATAAGATGCACATTGTTCGATCAATATAGGGAACATGCGTAGATGTTAATAACAATCGCTGAAATGAACGAAAATTCACCGAAACCATTCGTCCTCGAAGATTTCGCAATATCTTGATGTTTGTTTATCACAATTATTAACAACCATCGTTGGGTCGTAGATTAAACAATTTTTGACAATGTTTCGGTATAAAAAGCCATCAATTTCTTGAAATATTTGTTTAGATCGAACAAATACGTTCGAAGAAGCCGTGGGATAAAATAAGTGAATATTTCTCTACATATCGGAATTATAGTTTGTATGTATGCAAATATATTCTGAACCCGCAATTACAAATCCCTGTAACGTGGTAATTACATGGGTTGCCATCTATTGGAGAAAGGGTTAAACTACACTTAAGGGGTGAAAACACCTGGCGGAGAAACGCTCAAGTTTGTCGAGGACTTGTTCTAATTTCAACAAATAGATGGCGCGACAAGTACAATTTACCGACATTAGAGATAAGTATTTCCATTTGTATGATATTCCCTACCGTGCGACAAAATAAATAAATACTTTTGTACAAACTTTTGTATGTTTCATCTTTCGAATAAATGTAAAATTAAACCTTCCACGGTAAATTTTATTCTTGAACATATTAATGTTTCTAGGACGATTTATTTCAGTATAAAGAGTGCTATAGGTGGGAAATTTGTGTACATAATAATTATTGAGTATAAAATAGTTTTTCTCTCATTAGAGGTTAATATATTAAATAAGGAAGAAGAGTTAATCTTTATTATTTTAAATATAAAAACTAAAATTAAAGAAATTGTTGAAGATAAAATGAGATATGTTAAAAATGTATTTTTGTTAATTATTAATAAAATAACTATAATAGATGTTTGTATAACAGATAAATATCCTATCATTATTATGATTGATTTTTTTGTTTAAGCAAATGATACGAGCAATAATTACATTAATTAGGCAAATAAAATAAACTCCATTATTAAATTTTAATATGAGTTTTATAATAATTATAGGGATTAATTTTATTAAAGTTATTATAAAGGATAGATTAATTCAATTTAATGAATAAATTAAAGAAATGAATAGAACATTTAAAGAGTACATCCCAATTTTTAAGATAAGTGAAAAAAAAATAATTATTATAAATAAATAATTAGATTTACTGCCGATTCTGTGTAAATTATTATATATAGTAAATAGTATAAATAAAATTCTTCTGGAGGCTAAAGAGATTAAAAAATATATTAAATATGTATTTAGAGTATTAGTGTCTAATTTAACTATACTAGTACTAGTAGATCAAATGATTTATAATAGAAATTATAAATATTATAATCATTTAATCGAAACGGAGAAACGGAGAAACGGAGAAACGGAGAAACGGAGAAACGATGAAACGATGGATGAAACGGAGAAACGAAGAAAGAAACGGAGAAATGAAGAAAGAAACGAAGAAACGAAGAAAGAAACGGAGAAACGAGGAAATAAACCGAGAAACGGAGAAAGAAACGGAGAAACGAACAAAGAAACGGAGAAACGAAGAAAGAAACGGAGACACGAAGAATGAAACGGAGAAACGAAGAAAGAAACGGAGAAATAAATGGAGAAACGATGATATAAACGGAGAAACGATGAAAGAAACCGAGAAACGAGGAAATAAATGGCGAAACGAAGAAATAAACCGAGAAACGGAGAAAGAAACGGAGAAATGAACAAAGAAACGGAGAAACGAAGAAAGAAACGGAGAAACGAAGAAAGAAACGGAGAAACGGTGAAATAAATGGAGAAACGAAGAAAGAAACGGAGAAACGAAGAAAGAAACGGAGAAACGAAGAAAGAAACGGAGAAACGAATAAAGAAACGGAGATACGAAGAAAGAAACGGTGGAACGAACAAAGAAACGGAGAAACGAAGAAAGAAACGGAGAAACGGAGAAAGAAACGGAGAAACGAACAAAGAAACAGAGAAACGGAGGAATAAATGGAGAAACGAAGAAATAAACGGAGAAACGAACAAAGAAACGGAGAAACAAAGAAAGAAGCGGAGAAACGAACAAAGAAACGGAGAAAGAAACGGAGAAAGAAACGGAGAAACGAACAAAGAAACGGAGAAACGAAGAAAGAAACGAGAAACGAAGAAAGAAACGGAGAAACGGAGAAATAAATGGAGAAACGAAGAAAGAAACGGAGAAACGAAGAAAGAAACGGAGAAACGAAGAAAGAAACGGAGAAACGAATAAAGAAACGGAGATACGAAGAAAGAAACGGTGGAACGAACAAAGAAACGGAGAAACGAAGAAAGAAACGGAGAAACGGAGAAAGAAACGGAGAAACGAACAAAGAAACAGAGAAACGGAGAAATAAATGGAGAAACGAAGAAATAAACGGAGAAACGAACAAGGAAACGGAGAAACAAAGAAAGAAGCGGAGAAACGAACAAAGAAACTGAGAAACGAACAAAGAAACGAACAAAGAAACGGAGAAACGGAGAAATAAATGGAGAAACGAAGAAATAAACGGAGAAACGAAGAAAGAAACGGAGAAACGAAGAAATAAACGGAGAAACGAAGAAAGAAGCGGAGAATCGGAGAAACGTAGAAAGAAACGGAGAAACGGAGAAACGGAGAAAGACACGGAGAAACGATCAAAGAAACGTAGAAACGAACAAAGAAACGGAGAAACGAAGAAAGAAACGGAGAAACGAAGAAAGAAACGGAGAAACGAACAAAGAAACGGAGAAACGTTTCTCCGTTTCTCCGTTTCTCCGTTTCTCCGTTTCTCCGTTTCTCGGTTTCTCCGTTTCTCGGTTTCTTCGTTTCTCCGTTTCTCGGTTTCTCCGTTTCTCCGTTTCTCCGTTTCTCGGTTTCTCCGTTTCACGGTTTCTCCGTTTCTCCGTTTCTCGGTTTCTCCGTTTCTCCGTTTCTCCGTTTCTCCGTTTCTCCGTTTCTCGGTTTCTGTGTTTCTCCGTTTCTCCGTTTCTCGGGTTTTCCGTTTCTCCGTTTCACCGTTTTTTGTTCGTTTCTCCATTTATTTCTCCGATTCTCCGTTTCTTTCTTCGTTTCTCCGTTTCTTTCTTCGTTTCTTCGTTTCTTCGTGTCTTTCTTTGTTTCTCCGTTTCTTTCATCGTTTCTCCGTTTCTTTCTTCGTTCCTCCGTTTCTTTCTTCGATTCTCCGTTTATATCTTCGTTTCTCAGTTTCTATCTTCGTTTCTCCGTTTATTTCTTCGTTTCTCCGTTTCTTTCTTCGTTTCTCCGTTTCTTTCATCGTTGTTCCGTTTATATCTTCGTTTCTCCATTTATTTCTCCGTTTCTTTCTTCGTTTCTCCGTTTATTTCTTCGTTTCTCCATTTACTTCTCCGTTTCTTTCTTCGTTTGTCCGTTTCTTTGTTCGTTTCTCCGTTTCTTTGTTCGTTTCTCCGTTTCTTTGTTCGTTTCCCCGTTTCTTTCTTCGTTTCTCCGTTTCTTTCTTCGTTTCTCCGTTTCTTTCATCGTTTCTCCGCTTCTTTGTTCGTTTCTCCGTTCCTTTCTTCATTTCTCCGTTTATTTCTTCGTTTCTCCATTTATTTCCCCGTTTCTCCGTTTCTTTCTTCGATTCTCCGTTTCTTTCTTCGTTTCTCCGTTTCTTTGATCGTTTCTCCGTTTCTTTCCCCGTTTCTTCGTTTCTTTCTTCGTTTCTCCGTTTCTTTGTTCGTTTCTCCGTTTCTTTCTTTGTTTATCCGTTTCTTTGTTCGTTTTTCCGTTTATTTCTTCATTTCTCCATTTATTTCTCCTTTTCTCCGTTTCTTTGTTCGTTTCTCCGTTTCTTTGTTCGTTTCTCCGTTTCTTTGTTCGTTTCTCCGTTTCTTTCTTCGTTTCTCCGTTTCTTTGTTCGTTTCTCCGTTTCTTTCTCCGTTTCTCCGTTTATTTCTTCGTTCTCCATTTATTTCTCCGATTCTCCGTTTCTTTCTTCGTTTCTCAGTTTCTATCTTCGTTTCTCCGTTTCTTTCTTCGTTTCTCCGTTTCTTTCTTCGTTTCTCCGTTTCTTTCTTCGTTTCTCCGTTTCTTCCTTCGTTTCTTCGGTTCTCCGTATCTCCGTTTTTCCGTTTCGATTAAATGATTCTAATAGTTATAATTTCTATTATAAATCATTTCAGCTATAGTTAAATTATACACTAACACTCTAAACACATATTTAATATATTTTTTAATCTCTTTAGCCTCCAGAAGAATTTTATTTATACTATTTACTGTAGATAATAATTTACACATAATCGGAAATAAATCTAATTATTTATTTATAATAATTATTTTTTTTTCACTTATTTTACGAAAATTTCGATTCTTCATGTATTAATCAAATGTTAAATTGATATATCTCATAGACAATTATTACTTTCCATGTTTTAAAACTTTAAGAAACATCCCGTTACTTTGATGTTCGACCAAAATCAATTGCTAGATGCGAATCAATCATTTTTAATGCATAAATAAGATGCACATTGTTCGATCAATATAGGGAACATGCGTAAATGTTAATAACAATCGCTGAAATGAACAAACATTCACTGAAACCGTTCGCCTTCGCAGACTTCGCAATATCTTGACATTTCTTTATCACAATTAATAACAACCGTCGTTGGACCGTAGATTAAACAATTTTTGACAATGTTTCGGTATAAAAAGCCATCAATTTCTTGAAATATTTGGTTAGATCGAACAAATACGATTGAAGAAGCCGTGGGATAAAATAAATGAATATTTCTCTACATATCGGAATTATAGTTTGTATTTATGCAAATATATTCTGTACCCGCAATTACAGATCCCTGTAACGTGGTAATTACATGGGTTGCCATCTATTGGAGAAAGGGTTAAACTACACTTAAGGGGTGAAAACACCTGGCGGAGAAACGCTCAAGTTTGTCGAGGAATTGTTCTAATTATCCACAAATAGATGGCGCGACAAGTACAATTTACCGACATTAGAGATAAGTATTTTCATTTGTATGATATTCCCTACCGTGCGATAAAATAAATAAATACGTTTGTACAAACTTTTGTATGTTTCATCTTTCGAATAAATGTAAAATTAAACCTTCCACGGTAAATTTTATTCTTGAATTTATTAATGTTTCTAGGATGATTTATTTCAGTATAACGAGTGCTATAGGTGGGAAATTCGTGTACGTAATAATTATTGAGTATAAAATAATTTTTCTTTTATTAGAGGTTAATATATTAAATAAGGAAGAAGAGTTAATCTTTATTATTTTAAATATAAAAATTAAAATTAAAGAAATTATTGAATATAAAATGAAATATGTTAAAAATGTATTTTTGTTAATTATTAATAAAATAACTATAATAGATGTTTGTATAACAGATGAATATCCTATAATTATTATGATTGACTTTTTCCTTTAAGCAAATGATAGGGGCAATAATTACATTAATTAGGCAAATAAAATAAATTTCATTATTAAATTTTAATATGAGTTCTATAATAATTATAGGGATTAATTTTATTAAAGTTATTATAAAGAATAGATTAATTCAGTTTAAAGAATAAATTAAAGAAATGAATCGAACATTTAAAGAGTATTTGGCGGCGCTAAATTCGAAGATGTTTGAGAGAGGGAAAACGGAATTATAAGGTGTGGGGAGAAGCGTTTCATCCCGGGCCTGCTAGTGGACTCGTCAGTAAGGCATCCTAGCAGGCCCTGCCTTATACGCCGGGACATTGGAAGATCGGTAAGAGGTCGTATATATAGCGATCGGAGCAGGTACGGGAACTTGCGGGAAACGGTTGGTGGTGAGTTTCCCTCTGGTGGCAAGCGTGGGTAGTGCCGCCACAAGTACATCCCAATTTTTAAGATAAGTGAAAAAAAATAATTACTATAAATAAATAATTAGATTTACTTCCGATTCTGTGTAAATTATTATATATAGTAAATAGTATAAATAAAATTCTTCTGGAGGCTAAAGAGATTAAAAAATATATTAAATATGTATTTAGAGTATTAGTGTCTAATTTAACTATAGATGAAATGATTTATAATAGAAATTATAAATATTATAATCATTTAATCGAAACGGAGAAACGGAGAAACGGAGAAACGGAGAAACGATGAAACGAAGAAAGAAACGGAGAAATGAAGAAAGAAACGAAGAAACGAAGAAAGAAACGGAGAAACGAAGAAAGAAACGGAGAAACGAACAAAGAAACGGAGAAACGAACAAAGAAACGGAGAAACGAACAAAGAAACGGCGTAACGAAGAAAGAAACGAAGAAACGAAGAAAGAAACGGAGAAACGAACAAAGAAACGGAGATACGAAGAAAAAAAGGGAGAAACGAAGAAAGAAGCGGAGATACGAAGAAAGAAACGGAGAAACGGAGAAATAAATGGAGAAACGAAGAAATAAACGGACAAACGAACAAAGAAACGGAGAAACGAACAAAGAAGCGGAGAAACGAAGACAGAAACGGAGAAACGAAGAAAGAAACGGAGAAACGAAGAAAGAAACGGAGATACGAAGAAAAAAAGGGAGATACAAACAAAGAAACGGAGATACGAAGAAAGAAACGGAGAAACGGAGAAATAAATGGAGAAACGAAGAAATTAACGAACAAACGAAGAAAGAAACGGAGAAACGAAGAAAGAAACGGAGAAACGAAGAAAGAAACGGAGTAACGAAGAAAGAAACGAAGAAACGAAGAAAGAAACGGAGAATCGGAAAAATAAATGGAGAAACGAAGAAATAAACCGAGAAACGGAGAAGGAAACGGGGAATCGGAGAAATAAATGGAGAAACGAAGAAATAAACCGTCAAACGGAGAAAGAAACGGAGAAACGAACAAAGAAACGGAGAAACGAACAAAGAAACGGAGAAATGAACAAAGAAACGGAGAAACGAACAAAGAAACGGAGAAACGAACAAAGAAACAGAGAAACGAAGAAAGAAACGGAGAAACGAACAGAGAAACGGAGAAACGAACAAAGAAACGGAGAAACGAACAAAGAAACGGAGAAAGGAAGAAAGAAACGGAGAAACGAAAAAAGAAACGGAGTAACGAAGAAAGAATCGAAGAAACGAAGAAAGAAACAGGAGAAATCAACAAAGAAACGGAGAAACGAAGAAAGAAACGAAGAAAGAAACGGAGAAACGAAGAAAGAAACGGAGAAACGAAGAAAGAAACGGAGAAACGAAGAAAGAAACGGAGATACGAAGAAAGAAACGGAGAAACAAACAAAGAAACGGAGATACGAAGAAAGAAACGGAGAAACGGAGAAATAAATGGAGAAACGAAGAAATAAACGGAGAAACGAAGAAAGAAACGGAGAAACGAAGAAAGAAACGGAGAAGCGAAGCAAGAAACGGTGTAACGAAGAAAGAAACGAAGAAACGAAGAAAGAAACGGAGAATCGGAAAAATAAATGGAGAAACGAAGAAATAAACCGAGTAACGGAGAAAGAAACGGAGAAACGAACAAAGAAATGGAGAAACGAAGAAATAAACGGAGAAACGAACAAAGAAACAGAGAAACGAAGAAAGAAACAGAGAAACGAAGAAAGAAACGGAGAAACGAAGAAATAAACGGAGAAACGAAGAAAGAAACGGAGAAACGAAGAAATAAACCGAGAAACGGAGAAAGAAACGGAGAAACGAACAAAGAAACGGAGAAACGAACAAAGAAACGGAGAAACGAACACAGAAACGGAGAAACGAAGAAAGAAACGGAGTAACGAAGAAGGAAACGGAGAAACGGAGAAATAACTGGAGAAACGAAGAAATAAACGGAGAAACGAACAAAGAAACGGAGAAACGAAGAAAGAAGCGGAGAAACGAAGACAGAAACGGAGAAACGAAGAAAGAAACGGAGATACGAAGGAAGAAACGGAGAAACAAACAAAGAAACGGAGATACGAAGAAAGAAACGGAGAAACGAAGAAAGAAACGGAGAAACCAAGAAAGAAACGGAGAAACGAACAAAGAAACGGAGAAACGAAGAAAGAAACGGAGAAACGAAGAAAGAAACGGAGAAACGGAGAAATAAATGGAGAAACGAACAAAGAAACGGAGAAACGAAGAAAGAAACGGAGAAACGAAGAAAGAAACGGAGAAACGGTGAAATAAGTGGAGAAACGAAGAAATAAACGGAGAAACGAACAAAGAAACGGAGAAACGAAGAAAGAAGCGGAGAAACGAAGACAGAAACGGAGAAACGAAGAAAGAAACGGAGATACGAAGGAAGAAACGGAGAAACAAACAAAGAAACGGAGATACGAAGAAAGAAACGGAGAAACGGAGAAATAAATGGAGAAACGAAGAAATAAACGAAGAAACGAAGAAAGAAACGGAGAAACGAAGAAAGAAACGGAGTAACGAAGGAAGAAACGAAGAAAGAAACGGAGAATCGGAGAAATAAATGGAGAAACGAAGAAATAAACCGTGAAACGGAGAAAGAAACGGAGAAACGAAGAAAGAAACGGAGAAACGAAGAAAGAAACGGAGAAACGAAGAAAGAAACGGAGAAACGAAGAAAGAAACGGAGAAACGAAGAAAGAAACGGAGAAACGAAGAAAGAAACGGAGAAACGAAGAAAGAAACGGAGAAACGCAGAAAGAAACGGAGAAACGGACAAAGAAGCGGAGAAACCAAGAAAGAAACGGAGAAACGAACAAAGAAACGGAGAAACGAAGAAAGAAACGGAGAAACGAAGAAAGAAACGGAGAAACGGAGAAATAAGTGGAGAAACGAAGAAATAAACGGAGAAACGAACAAAGAAACGGAGAAACGAAGAAAGAAGCGGAGAAACGAAGACAGAAACGGAGAAACGAAGAAAGAAACGGAGATACGAAGAAAGAAACGGAGAAACAAACAAAGAAACGGAGATACGAAGAAAGAAACGGAGAAACGGAGAAATAAATGGAGAAACGAAGAAATAAACGAAGAAACGAAGAAAGAAACGGAGAAACGAAGAAAGAAACGGAGAAACGAAGAAAGAAACGGAGTAACGAAGAAAGAAACGAAGAAACGAAGAAAGAAACGGAGAATCGGAAAAATAAATGGAGAAACGAAGAAATAAACCGAGAAACGGAGAAAGAAACGGAGAAACGAACAAAGAAACGGAGAAACGAACAAAGAAACGGAGAAACGAAGAAAGAAACAGAGTAACGAAGGAAGAAACGAAGAAAGAAACGGAGAATCGGAGAAATAAATGGAGAAACGAAGAAATAATCCGTGAAACGGAGAAAGAAACGGAGAAACGAACAAAGAAACGGAGAAACGAAGAAAGAAACGGAGAAACGAAGAAAGAAACGGAGAAACGAAGAAAGAAACGGAGTAACGAAGGAAGAAACGAAGAAAGAAACGGAGAATCGGAGAAATAAATGGAGAAACGAAGAAATAAACCGTGAAACGGAGAAAGAAACGGAGAAACGAACAAAGAAACGGAGAAACGAAGAAAGAAACGGAGAAACGAAGAAAGAAACGGAGAAACGAAGAAAGAAACGGAGAAACGAAGAAAGAAACGGAGAAACCAAGAAAGAAACGGAGAAACGAAGAAAGAAACGGAGAAACGAAGAAAGAAACGGAGAAACGAAGAAAGAAACGGAGAAACGGAGAAATAAATGGAGAAACGAAGAAATAAACGGAGAAACGAACAAAGAAACGGAGAAACGAAGAAAGAAGCGGAGAAACGAAGACAGAAACGGAGAAACGAAGAAAGAAACTGTGAAACGAAGAAAGAAACGGAGAAACGAAGAAAGAAACGGAGTAACGAAGGAAGAAACGAAGAAACGAAGAAAGAAACGGAGAAACGAAGAAAGAAACTGTGAAACGAAGAAAGAAACGGAGAAACGAAGAAAGAAACGGAGTAACGAAGGAAGAAACGAAGAAAGAAACGGAGAATCGGAGAAATAAATGGAGAAACGAAGAAATAAACCGTGAAACGGAGAAAGAAACGGAGAAACGAAGAAAGAAACGGAGAAACGAAGAAAGAAACGGAGAAACGAAGAAAGAAACGGAGAAACGAAGAAAGAAACGGAGAAACGCAGAAAGAAACGGAGAAACGAAGAAAGAAACGGAGAAACCAAGAAAGAAACGGAGAAACGAACAAAGAAACGGAGAAACGAAGAAAGAAACGGAGAAACGAAGAAAGAAACGGAGAAACGGAGAAATAAATGGAGAAACGAAGAAATAAACGGAGAAACGAACAAAGAAACGGAGAAACGAAGAAAGAAGCGGAGAAACGAAGACAGAAACGGAGAAACGAAGAAAGAAACGGAGATACGAAGAAAGAAACGGAGAAACAAACAAAGAAACGGAGATACGAAGAAAGAAACGGAGAAACGGAGAAATAAATGGAGAAACGAAGAAATAAACGAAGAAACGAAGAAAGAAACGGAGAAACAAACAAAGAAACGGAGATACGAAGAAAGAAACGGAGAAACGGAGAAATAAATGGAGAAACGAAGAAATAAACGAAGAAACGAAGAAAGAAACGGAGAAACGAAGAAAGAAACGGAGAAACGAAGAAAGAAACGGAGTAACGAAGAAAGAAACGAAGAAACGAAGAAAGAAACGGAGAATCGGAAAAATAAATGGAGAAACGAAGAAATAAACCGAGAAACGGAGAAAGAAACGGAGAAACGAACAAAGAAACGGAGAAACGAACAAAGAAACGGAGAAACGAAGAAAGAAACGGAGTAACGAAGGAAGAAACGAAGAAAGAAACGGAGAATCGGAGAAATAAATGGAGAAACGAAGAAATAAACCGTGAAACGGAGAAAGAAACGGAGAAACGAACAAAGAAACGGAGAAACGAAGAAAGAAACGGAGAAACGAAGAAAGAAACGGAGAAACGAAGAAAGAAACGGAGAAACGAAGAAAGAAACGGAGAAACCAAGAAAGAAACGGAGAAACGAACAAAGAAACGGAGAAACGAAGAAAGAAACGGAGAAACGAAGAAAGAAACGGAGTAACGAAGGAAGAAACGAAGAGAGAAACGGAGAATCGGAGAAATAAATGGAGAAACGAAGAAATAAACCGTGAAACGGAGAAAGAATCGGAGAAACGAACAAAGAAACGGAGAAACGAAGAAAGAAACGGAGAAACGAAGAAAGAAACGGAGAAACGAAGAAAGAAACGGAGAAACCAAGAAAGAAACGGAGAAACGAAGAAATAAACGGAGAAACGAACAAAGAAACGGAGAAACGAACAAAGAAACGGAGAAACGAAGAAAGAAACGGAGGAACGAAGAAAGAAACGGACAAACGAACAAAGAAACGGAGAAACGAAAAAAGAAACGTTTCTCCGTTTCTCCGTTTCTCGGTTTCTCCGTTTCTCCGTTTCTCGGTTTCTCCGTTTCTCCGTTTCTCGATTTCTCCGTTTCTCCGTTTCTCCGTTTCACCGTTTCTCCGTTTCTCCGTTTCTCGGTTTCTCTGTTTCTCTGTTTCTCTGTTTCTCGGTTTCCCGTTTCTCCGTTTCTCCGTCTCTCCGTTTTTCCGTATCTCCGTTTCTCCGTTTCTCGGTTACTCCGTTTCTCCGTCTCTCGGTTTCTCCGTTTCTCGGTTTCTCCGTTTCTCGGTTTCTCCGTTTCTCCGTTTCTCGGGTTTTCCGTTTCTCCGTTTCACCGTTTTTTGTTCGTTTCTCCATTTATTTCTCCGATTCTCCGTTTCTTTCTTCGTTTCTCCGTTTCTTTCTTCGTTTCTTTCTTTGTTTCTCCGTTTCTTTCATCGTTTCTCCGTTTCTCTCTTCGCTTCTCCCTTTCTTTCATCGTTTCTCCGTTTCTCTCTTCGCTTCTCCGTTTCTTTGTTCGTTTCTCCGTTTCTTTGTTCGTTTCTCCGTTTCTTTGATCGTTTCTCCGTTTCTTTCTTCGTTTCTCCGTTTCTTTCTTCGTTTCTCCGTTTCTTTCTTCGTTTCTTCGTTTCTTTCTTCGTTTCTCCGTTTCTTTCTTCGTTTCTCCGTTTATTTCTTCGTTTCTCCATTTATTTATTCGTTTCTCCGTTTCTTTCTTCGTTTCTCCGTTTCTTTCTCCGTTTCTCCGTTTCTTTCTTCGTTTGTCCGTTTCTTTGTTCGTTTCTCTGTTTGTTTCTTCGTTTCTCCATTTATTTCTCCGTTTCTCCGTTTCTTTGTTCGTTTCTCCGTTTCTTTCTTCGTTTCTCCGTTTCTTGCTTCGCTTCTCCATTTCTTTCTTCGTTTCTCCGTTTGTTTCTTCGTTTCTGCATTTATTTCTCCGTTTCTCCGTTTCTTTGTTCGTTTCTCCGCTCCTTTCTACGTTTCGCCGTTTATTTCTTCGTTTTTCCATTTATTTCTCCGTTTCTCCGTTTCTTTCTTCATTTCTCCGTTTCTTTCTTCGTTTCTCCATTTCTTTATCGTTTCCCCATTTATTTCTCCGTTTCGCCGTTTCTTTCTTCGTTTCTCCGTTTCTTTCTTCGTTTCTCCGTTTCTTTCTTCGTTTCTCCGTTTCTTTCTTCGTTTCTTCGTTTCTTTCTTCGTTTCTCCGTTTCTTTCTTCGCTTCTCCGTTTCTTTCATCGTTTCTCCGTTTCTCTCTTCGCTTCTCCGTTTCTTTTTTCGTTTCTCCGTTTCTTTGTTCGTTTCTCCGTTTCTTTGATCGTTTCTCCGTTTCTTTCTTCGTTTCTCCGTTTGTTTCTTCGTTTCTGCATTTATTTCTCCGTTTCTCCGTTTCTTTGTTCGTTTCTCCGCTCCTTTCTACGTTTCTCCGTTTATTTCTTCGTTTTTCCATTTATTTCTCCGTTTCTCCGTTTCTTTCTTCATTTCTCCGTTTCTTTCTTCGTTTCTCCATTTCTTTATCGTTTCCCCATTTATTTCTCCGTTTCGCTGTTTCTTTCTTCGTTTCTCCGTTTCTTTCTTCGTTTCTCCGTTTCTTTCTTCGTTTCTCCGTTTCTTTCTTCGTTTCTCCGTTTCTTTCTTCGTTTCTCCGTGTCTTTCTTCGTTTCTTTCTTCGTTTCTCCGTTTCTTTCTTCGTTTCTCCGTTTGTTTCTTCGTTTCTCCATTTATTTCTCCGTTTCTCCGTTTCTTTCTCCGTTTCTCCGTTTCTTTCTTCGTTTCTCCGTTTCTTTCTTCGTTTCTCCGTTTGTTTCTTCTTTTTTCCATTTATTTCTCCGTTTCTCCGTTTCTTTCTTCGTTTCTCCGTTTCTTTCTTCGTTTCTCCGTTTATTTCTTCGTTTCTCCATTTATTTCCTCGTTTCTCCGTTTGTTTCTTCGTTTCTCCGTTTCTTTCTTCGTTTCTCCGTTTCTTTCTTCGTTTCTCCGTTTCTTCCTTCGTTTTTTCGTTTCTCCGTTTCTCCGTTTCGATTAAATGATTATAATAGTTATAGCTTCTATTATAAATCATTTGAGCTATAGTTAAATTACACACTAACACTCTAAATACGTTATTTAATATATTTTTTAATCTCTTTGGCCTCCAGAAGAATTTTATTTATACTATTTACTGTATATAATAATTTACACAGAATCGGAAATAAATCTAATTATTTATTTATAATAATTATTTTTTATTCACTTATTTTACCAAAAATTTCGATTCTCCATGTATTAATCAAATGTTAAATTGATATACCTCATAGACAATTATTACTTTCCATGTTTTAAAACTTTAAGAAACATCTCTTTACTTTGAAGTTCGATCAAAATCAATTGTTAGAGGCGAATCAATCATTTTTAATGCATAAATAAGATGCACATTGTTCGATCAATATAGGGAACATGCGTAAATATTAATAACAATCGCTGAAATGAACGAAAATTCACCGAAACCATTCGTCCTCGAAGATTTCGCAATATCTTGATGTTTGTTTATCATAATTATTAACAACCGTCGTTGGGTCGTAGATTAAACAATTTTTGACAATGTTTCGGTATAAAAAGCTATCAATTTCTTGAAATATTTGGTTAGATTGAACAAATACGATCGAAGAAGCCGTGGGATAAAATAAATGAATATTTCTCTACATATCGGAATTATAGTTTGTATGTATGAAAATATATTCTGAAGCCGCAATTACAAATCCCTGTAACGTGGTAATTACATGGGTTGCCATCTTTAGGAGAAAGGGTTAAACTACACTTAAGGGGTGAAAACACCTGGCGGAGAAACGCTCAAGTTTGTCGAGGAGTTGTTCTAATTTCAACAAATAGATGGCGCGACAAGTACAATTTACCGACATTAGAGATAAGTATTTCCATTTGTATGATATTCCCTACCGTGCGATAAAATAAATAAATACTTTTGTACAAACCTTTGTATGTTTCATCTTTCGAATAAATGTAAAATTAAACCTTCCACGGTAAATTTCATTCTTGAATTTATTAATGTTTGTAGGACGATTTGTTTCAGTATAAAGAGTGCTATAGGTGGGAAATTTGTGTACATAATAATTATTGAGTATAAAATAATTTTTCTTTTATTAAAGGTTAATATATTAAATAAGAAAGAAGGGTTAATCTTTATTATTTTAAATCTAAAAATAAAAATTAAAGAAATTATTGAATATAAAATGAGATATGTTAAAAATGTATTTTTGTTAATTATTAATAAAATAATTGTAATAGATGTTTGTATAACAGATAAAAATCCTATCATTATTATGATTGATTTTTTTGTTTAAGCAAATGATAGGGGCAATAATTACATTAATTAGGCAAATAAAATAAATTTCATTATTAAATTTTAATATGAGTTCTATAATAATTATAGGGATTAATTTTATTAAAGTTATTATAAAGGATAGATTAATTCAATTTAATGAATAAATTAAAGAAATGAATCGAACATTTAAAGAGTGCATCCCAATTTTTAAGATAAGTGAAAAAAAAATAATTATTATAAATAAATAATTAGATTTACTGCCGATTCTGTGTAAATTATTATATATAGTAAATAGTATAAATAAAATTCTTCTGGAGGCTAAAGAGATTAAAAAATATATTAAACATGTATTTAGAGTATTAGTGTCTAATTTAACTATAGATCAAATGATTTATAATAGAAATTATAAATATTATAATCATTTAATCGAAACGGAGAAACGGAGAAACGGAGAAACGATGAAACGAAGGAAGAAACGGAGAAACGAAGAAAGAAACGGAGAAATAAATGGAGAAACGAAGATATAAACGGAGAAACGATGAAAGAAACAGAGAAACGAAGAAAGAAACGGAGTAACGAAGAAACAAACGAAGAAAGAAACGGAGAATCGGAGAAATATAATAAATGGAGAAACGAAGAAATAAACCGTGAAACGGGGAAAGAAACGGAGAAACGAACAAAGAAACGGAGGAGCGAATAAAGAAACGGAGAAACGAACAAAGAAACGGAGAAACGAACAAAGAAACCGAGAAGCGAATAAAGAAACGGAGAAACGAACAAAGAAACGGAGAAACGAACATAGAAACGGAGAAACGAACAAAGAAACGGAGAAACGAACAAAGAAACGGAGAAACGAGGAAAGAAACGGAGAAACGAACAAAGAAACGGAGAAACGAACAAAGAAACGGAGAAACGAAGAAAGAAACGGAGAAACGAAGAAGGAAACGGAGAAACGAAGAAAGAAACGGAGAAACGAAGAAATAAACCGTGAAACGGGGAAAGAAACGGAGAAACGAACAAAGAAACGGAGAAACGAACAAAGAAACGGAGAATCGGAGAAATAAATGGAGAAACGAACAAAAAACGGTGAAACGGAGAAACGGAGAAATGGAAAAACCGAGAAACGGAGAAATGGAGAAACGGAGAAACGTTTCTCCGCGTATTTGTTCGTTTCTCCGTTTCTTTGTTCGTTTCTCCGTTTCTTTGTTCGTTTCTCTGTTTATTTCTTCGTTTCTCCATTTATTTCTCTGTTTCTCCATTTCTTTCTTCGTTTCTCCGTTTCTTTGTTCGTTTCTCCGTTTCTTTATTCGTTTCTCCGTTTCTTTCTTCGTTTCTCCGTTTCTTTTTTCGTTTCTCCATTTCTTTCTCCGTTTCGCGGTTTATTTCTTCGTTTCTCCATTTATTTCTTCGATTCTCCGTTTCTTCGTTTCTTTCTTCGTTACTCCGTTTCTTTCTTCGTATCTCCGTTTCTTTCTTCGTTTCTCGGTTTCTTTCTTCGTTTCTCCGTTTCTTTCTTCGTTTGTCCGTTTCTTCCTTCATTTCTTCGTTTCTCCGTTTCTCCGATTCTCCGTTTCTCCGTTTCGATTAAATGATTATAATAGTTATAATTTCTATTATAAATCATTTGATCTATAGTTAAATTATAGACTAATACTCTAAATACATATTTAATATATTTTTTAATCTCTTTAGCCTCCAGAAGAATTTTATTTTTACTATTTACTGTATATAATAATTTACACAGAATCGGAAATAAATCTAATTATTTATTTATAATAATTATTTTTTATTCACTTGTTTTACCAAAAATTTCGATTCTTCATGTATTAATCAAATGTTAAATTGATATATCTCATAGACAATTATTACTTTCCATATTTTAAAACTTTAAGAAACATCTCTTTACTTCGGAGCTCGATCAAAATTAATTTCTATAAGTTTCTTAATCATTTGTGATGCATAAATAATATGCACATTGTTCAATTAATATTGGGAGCACATATAAATGTTACTAACAATCGCGGAAATGGACAAACATTCACCGAAACCGTTCGCCTTCGCAAATTTAGCAATATCTTGACGTTTATTTATCATAATTATTAACAAGCGTCGTGGGACCGTAGATTAAACAATTATTAACATTGTTCTAGCACAAATAATGGCTTGAAAGTCATTACTTTCTGGAAATATTTGTTAGATCGAACAAAGACAATCGAAGTAACCGTGCGATAAAATAAATGAATATTTCTCTACATATCGAAAGTATAGTTTGTATATATGCGTATATATATTCTGAACGCTCAGTGACGCACATATGTCACACTGCAATGAAGTGGGTTGCCATCTACTAGAGAATAGGTAAACTACACTTAAGGGTGAAAACACCTGGCGGAGAAACGCTCAAGTTTGTCGAGGAATTGTTCTGAATTTTATCAATAGATGGCTCGACAAGCCTTATCTACCGACATTACAGATAAGTATCTCCTATCGAATGATATTCCCTACCGTGCTGTAAAATAAATAAATATTTCTCTACATGTGGAAATTATTGTTTGTATGCATGCAAATATATTTGGAACGCACACCTCCACACATTTGCGACTTGGTAATAACATGGGTTACCATCTATTGCAGAACAGGTTAAACTATACTTAAGGTGTGTAAACTCTTTGTGGAGAAACGTTCAAGTTTGTCGAGAAATTGTTCAGACTTTCATCAATAGATAGCTCGAAAAGCATTATCACTCGAATTACTCGCAATGAATGTATTTCGTACAAGTTTTATAGACTCTTATACGTTACAAAACTTTTCAATATTGTAATATAATATTCTAAATTTGCAGCCAATTAGCTCGGTATTACTCGCGACGAAGAATTGTTGTTCGTATTTCTGAACATTTGCTAAAATTTTTCGTCGATTTCGAGACTTTGGTATTAGGAGCACATGATAGGCGAGGGAAAAAAGAGTCTTTTTGCTCGAAAACAATTTATTAAAGTACATAGATACATCGGCAATACAATCGTATTCTTTGGTTTCATTAACGTCTTCACGCTCTCACACGCCTTACAAAAATCTTGTTTTCTACTTGTTCTCACATCTTAAATAATTATTCTAAGTTCGCAACCAATTAGCTCGGCGTTACTCGCGGTAAGTGATACTTCGTCGCGAGTAATACCGATTACCAGGTCTCACCACGTGGAGGTTGCTGCGAGCGGAGACCCGGAGAGAGATAGATGGAATCAAAGTTCCATCGATCTCCCTCGACACGCGATACAAACGAAGATACTAAACCAAAGAGATGGAAAGAATCAATTTTCCTTCGATCTCCTTGTTTAGTTCTGCCAAGCAATTACATTATGGAAAAATTAGGCAAAATTGGGAAAGACGCGACACGAACCGTGCAGTTGGTCCTACTAGGTCTATCCCGTTTCCCCTCCGTGGTTCCGATTCCAGAGAAAACGAACGACGCCTACCACTCCCCTAGAGGAGTGCCCCGTTTCTCCATCTTTACGACGAGAGGGTCTTATTTTGGAGACTTTCGCAGGGACCGGCAAAAATGCCTGCTCCTGTGCTCGCAACATGCCCCCTCTGGAAGCGGACACACCGGAAGAGACGGCGATAGACCGTTCGGACTACTTACACGGCCGGCCACTTGCTTGTACAAGAAGCAGTGGTGACCGGACCGAGGAACGAGGAAGCGAGCAAAATTAAGCTAAAGATTGGATAATTGCTTGGCAGATCACAGTCTTAAAACTAACTTATTCTAACTGCAGAGATGGAAGGAATCAATGTTCCTTTGATCTCCTCGTTTAATTCTGCCGAGCAATTACATTATGGAAAGATTAGGCGAAATTGGGAAATACGCGACACGAACCGTGGAGTTGCTCCTACTAGGTCGGTCCCGTTTCCCCTCAGTGGGCCCGATTAAAGAGGAAATGCACGACGCCGTCCACTCATATAGAGTGCCCCGTTTCTCCCAACACCGCGTCAGGAACCACGCAAAGCGTGGACCTGACTCACGGAGGATGACAAAGAGAGGGTCTTGTGGCACAAGGGCTTCCGCAGGGACCGGTGCGAACACCTGCCCCTGTGTTCGCAGCATATTCGCTCTCAAAGCGGACGCACCAGAAGAGACAACGATCGAGCGTTCGGTCCACCTCCACGGCCGGTCACTTGCTTATGCAAGAAGCAGAGGTGGCCGGACTGAGATACGAGCAAGCGAGCAAAAAGAAGCTAAAGATTGGATAATTGCTCGGCAGATCACAAATACTCGTACACGGTAACCTTAAAACTAACTTAGTCTATACTTAGAATTAACAGTCCCGCGGAGGATGCAATACATCAGTCCTCTTCGTTCTTCGTTCTTCGTTTTCCGATACATCTAAGAGAATGTATCTAAGAGAAACCTAAGGGAAACCTAAAGTCATGGCATAATAGAAAATAGAAATGAATTTGGTTAGTGGAAAAAAATAAACATGTCAAAACAAGTAGAAATTAAAATCAGAGTACAAATGAAATGAATTAGACAAAGAAACAGTTAGAAAAAAAAAGAAAGGATTGAGAGAGTGGTCGCCAGTACTGACCACCGCTTACCGGCGGCCAGTACCGGTTACCATGGTGAGGGGTCCCCCTTCCATAAACCTAAAACGAAGGGATGCGTCCACCTCGGAGGCTTCGGGAACAATGAAATTTTAAACAACCGGGGGCTCCTTATATACCCTCCCCAAGGTGACTTACCGTTTCTTCCATTGTCTTTGTTCGATCTAATCGAAATCTTCGAAGGCGAACGGTTTCGGTGAATGTTTGTTCATTTCCGCGATTGTTACTAACATTTATGCATGTTCCCAATATTGATCGAACAATGTGCATCTTATTTATGTATTGCAATTAATTAAGAAATTTATAGAAATTGATTTTGATCGAGACTCGATGTTAAAACGTGTTTCGTAAAGTTTTAAAGCATGGAAAGTAACAATTGTTCATTAAATACATTAATCTAACATTTGTTTAATTCTTATAATTTACACAATACGCGTAGAAGTGGTATTTTTTACATAAAAGTGCCGAAATTCAATTAATCGCTTTTTTAGATAGAAAAATCATCGCGATGAAGACTTGTGAATCGATAATCGATACCTGTAGCCTTGAAAATGTCAGTTGGATCTCAGCGAAAAATTCCTTCGCGAACAAAGAATATTTCAACGAAATGATATTTTAAGCCATTATTTATACTAGGAAATAGTTAATAATTGTTCAAACTACGGTCCTACGACGGTTATTAATAATTATGATAAATAAACATCAAGATATTGCAAAATCTGCGAAGGCGAACGGTTTCTGTGAATGTTTCTTCCTATATGCGATTGTTATTAACTTTTTCGCGTGCTCCCAATATTAATCGAACAATGTACATCTTATCTATGCATTACAAATGATTAAGTAACTTATAGAAATTGATTTTGATCGAGATTCGAAGTGAAAACGTGTTTCATAAAGATTTAATGCATAGAAAGTAATAATTGTCTATTTGGTACATTAATTTAACATTTATTTAATTCTTATAATTTACACAATACGTGCAGAAGTTGCATTTTTTACTTAAAAGTGTCACAATTCAATTAATCGCTTTTCTAAATAGAAAAATTATCGTGATGAAGACTTGTGAATCGATCATCGATACCTGTAACCTTGAGAATATCAGTTGAATCTCAACGAAAGATTCCTTCGTGAACAAAGAATATTTTAACGAAATGATATTTTAAGCCATTATTTATACTAGGACATTGTTAATAATTGTTTAAACTATGGTCCAACGACGGTTGTTAATGATTATGATAAATAAACATCAAGATATTGCAAAATCTATGAAGGAGAACGGTTTTGGTAAATGTTTTTTCATTTCCGTGATTGTTATTAACATTTACGCACGTTCCGAATATTAACATTACAATGTGCATCTTGTTTGTGCATTATAAGTCATTAATTACTTTACAAATATTAATTTCGATCGAAAATCGAGAAACATATGAATACCACGTTTTACTTCAATTCTCGATGAAATTTAATTTCTATAGGCAAATCAATGATTTACAATGCATAACTAAGATGCATTCTCTCACATAAATGTTCGAAACATGCATAAATGTTAATAACAATCGCGTGGATGAACAACAATTCACTGAAACAGTTCCCCTTCGCAGATTTCGCAATATCTTGATGTTCATGCATCAGAATTATTAACAACCGTCGTAGCAGCATGGTATAAAAAATTATTAACAATGTCCTGGTATAAATAATGGATTAAAACATTAATTCGTTGAAGTATTTTTCATTCACTTCCTCGCATATCATATACTCCTGACAACAAGAGTCCCAACATTGAACATTTTCTACAATTTATGTCTGAATTTCATCCGTTGTAATGAGGAGAACACTGTCGCCAAGGAAGTATGCATTTCGATTTCTCAAGTACTAATCAAATGTTACATCGATATATCTAATAGACAATTATTACTTTCCATATTTTAAAACTTTAAGAAACACCTCTTTACTTCGGAGCTCGATCAAAATTAATTTCTATAAGTTTCTTAATCATTTGTGATGCATAAATAATATGCACATTGTTCAATTAATATTGGGAGCACATATAAATGTTACTAACAATCGCGGAAATGGACAAACATTCACCGAAACCGTTCGCCTTCGCAAATTTAGCAATATCTTGACGTTTATTTATCATAATTATTAACAAGCGTCGTGGGACCGTAGATTAAACAATTATTAACATTGTTCTAGCATAAATAATGGCTTAAAAGTCATCACTTTCTGGAAATATTTGTTAGATCGAACAAAGACAATCGAAGTAACCGTGCGATAAAATAAATGAATATTTCTCTACATATCGAAATTATAGTTGGTATATATGCAAATATATATTCTGAACGCTCAGTGACACACATATGTCACACGGCAATGAAGTGGGTTGCCATCTACTAGAGAATACGTAAACTACACTTAAGGTGTGAAAACACCTGGCGGAGAAACGCTCAAGTTTGTTGAGGAATTGTTCTTATTTCCACCAATAGATAGCGCCACGAGCATAAATTTACCGACATTAAAGATAAGTAATCCCATTTGTATAATATTCCCTACCGTGCGATAAAATAAATAAATATTTCTCTACATATCGAAATTATTGTTTGTTATGCATGCAAATATGATCTGAAATTCCAAACATTTGCAACGTGGTAATTATATGGGTTGCCGTCTCTTGGAGAACATATTTGTTAACTTTTGCGATTGTTACTAACATTTATGCATGTTCCCAATATTAATCGAACAATATGTATCTTATTTATGCATGGTAAATGATTATACTTATAGAAATTGATTTTGATCAAGATTCAAAGTATAAACTTGTTTCGTAAAGTTTGAAAGCAAGGAAAGTAATAATTGTCTATTTAGTGCAATAGTTTAGCATTTATTTAATTCTCATAATTTACACAATACGCGTAGAATTTGAATTTCTTACTCAAACGTGCTGAATTTCGATTAATCGCTTTTCTATGCAGAAAAATCATCGTGATAAACACTTGTGAGTCGATAATCGATATGTGTAGCCATGATTTCGAGGTATCAAAGATTTTTTTAAATGTATAAAGGAAGGCTAGAATGCAGAGAAATTTCATTACGCTGATTTCATTTAACTTTACATCTATTCGAAAGATGATACATACGAAACATTGTACAAAAATATTTATTTATTTTATTGCACAGTAGGGAATACCATACAAATGGAATGACTTATCTGTAATGTCGGTAAATTATGCATGTGGCGCTATCTATTGGTAGAAGTAACAACAATTCCTCAACAAACTTGAGCGTTTCTCCGCCAGGTGTTTTCACACCTTAAGTGTAGTTTACCTATTCTCTAGTAGATGGCAACCCACTTCATTGCCGTGTGACATATGTGTGTCACTGAGCGTTCGGAATATACATGCATATATACAAACTATTTTTTCAATATGTAGAGAAATATTCATTTATTTTATCGCACGGTTACTTCGATTGTCTTTGTTCGATCTAAGAAATATTTCCAGAAAGTAATGACTTTCAAGCCATTATTTATACTAGAACATTGTTAATAATTGTCTAAAGTATGGTCCTACGACGGTTGTCAATAAATATGATAAATAAACATCGAGATATTGCAAAATCTGCGAAGACGAAAGGTTTCGGTGAATGTTTGTTCATTTCCGCGATTGTTACTAACATTTATGCATGTGCTCAATATTAATTGAACAATGTGCATCTTATTTATGCATTAAAAATGATTAAGTAACTTACAGAAATTGTTTTTGATCGAGATTTATAGTAAAACGTGTTTCGGAAAGTTTTAAAGCATGGAAAGTAACAATTGTTTATTAGATACATTAATTTAACATTTGTTTAATTTTTATAATTTACACAATACGCGTAGAAGTTTCATTTTTTACTCCAAAGCGGCAAAATTCAATTAATCGCTTTTCTAAATAGAAAAATTTTCGCGATGATCGATACGTGTAGCCTTGAGAATGTCGGTTGCACCTCAATGAAAAATTCCTTGATGAACAAAGAATATTTCAACGAAATGATATTTTAAACCATTATTTATACTAGGAAATTGTTAATAATGGTTTAATCTACAATCCTACGACGATTGTTATTAAATATGATAAATGAACGTCAGGATATTGCGAAATCTGCGAAGGCGAACGGTTTCGGTGAATATTTGTTCATTTCCGCGATTGTTACTAACATTTATACATGTTCCGAACATTTATCTTACAATATGCATCTTATTTATGCATTAAATATGATTGATTCGCCTACAGCAATTAATTTTGACCGAGATTCGAGGTATAAACGTGTTTCTTAATGTTTCAAAGCATGGAAAGTAACAATTGTTTATTAGATACATTAATTTAACATTTGTTTCGTTCTTATAATTTTCGGATTATGCGTGGAAGCTGTATTCTTGATGTAAAAGCGTCGAAATTCAATTAATCGCTTTTCTAGATAGAAAAACCATCGTGATAGACGTTTGTGAATCGATAAACATTTCCAGCCTTGACAATGTCGGTTTGATCTCAATAAGAACAATTCCATCGCGAACAAAGAATATTTCAACGAAATGATATTTTAAGCCATTATTTACACTAGGACATTGTTAATAATTGTTTAATCTACGGTCCTACGACGGTTGTTAATAATTATGATAAACAAACATCAAGATATTGCGAAATCTGGGAAGGCGAATTGCTTTAGCGAATGTTTATGTCTCTAGGCGATTGTTAGAAAAATTTTTCCAGGTTCCGAACTTTTATGTTACAGTATGTGAATTAAATTTTATCGGAAAATTTAACGAAGAGTTTGGTATACATATATTTCCCCATTTTTTATGAAAATTAACATTTGTAAACTAATTAATGGCTTGCACTGTAAAAGTTGGGAATATGAATGTTACAGAATGCATTTTCTTTTGCATTGTAAATGAATAATTTGCTTATAAAGATTAATTTAGGTTGCAAATCGAGAAATATTATATATGAATATCAATATTTTGCTTTCATTTTCGAAATCAATTAATTTCTGAAAACTAACTAATGATTTATCATACCTAAATAAGATGCATATTGTTCGATCAATATTGGGAACATGCATAAATGTTAATAACAATCGCGGAAATGAACAAACATTCACCGAAACCGTTCGCCTTCGAAAATTTCGATTAGATCGAACAAAGACAATGGAAGAACCGGTAAGTGACCTTACGGAGGGTATATAAGGAGCCCCCGGTTGTTTAAAATTTCATTCTTCCTGGAGCCTCGGAGGTGGATGGATCTCTTCGTTTTAGGTTTATGGAAGGGGGACCCCCACCTTGGAAACCGGTACTGGCCGCCGGTAGGCGGTGGTCAGTACTGGCGACCATTCTCTCAATCCTTTCTTTGGTTTTTAATTGTTTCTTTCTGTAATTTATTTTATTTGTTCTCTGATTTTACTTTGTACTTGTTTTTCCATGTTTATTTTTTTGTCATTCTTGCCTTTATTTCCTTTGTTACTGAATGACTGTATTTAATCACTAACCAACTTCATTTCTATTTTCTATCATTTTTTTATCATGCCTTGACTTTAGGTTTCTCTTACGTAGGCACACCGGAGAACGAAGAACAAAGAACGAAGAACGAAGAACGAAGAACGAAGAGGACACTATGGTCGCAACCGCCGTGGGATCTTTAGTTAAGCTTGGAATAAGTTAATTTTAAGGCCACCGTGTACAAATATCTGTTATCTGTCAAGCAATTATCCAATCTTTAGCTTATTTTTGCTCGCTTCCTCGTTCCTCAGCCCGGTCATCACTGTTTGTTGCATAAGCAAGTGACCGGCCGTGTAGGTGGTCCGAACGGTCGATCGCCGTCTCTTCTGGTGCGTCCGCTTCCAGAGAGAACATGCTGCGAACACAGGGGCAGGTGTTCGCATCGGTCCCTGTGGAAGCCCTGTGCCATAAGACCCTCTCTTCGTCATCTTCCGTGAGTCAGGTCCACGCTTTGCGTGGTTCCTGACGCGGAGTTGGGAGAAACGGGGCACTCTATATGAGTGGACGGCGTCATGCATTTCCTCTTTAATCGGGCCCACTGAGGGGAAACGGGACCGACCTAGTAGGACCAACTGCACGGTTCGTGTCGCGTCTTTTCCAATTTTGCCCAATTTTTCCATAATGTAATTGCTTGGCAGAACTAAACGAGGAGATCGAAGGAACATTGATTCCTTCCATCTCTTTGGTTTAGTATCTTCGTTTGTATCGGGTGTCGAGGGAGATCGATGGAACTTTGATTCCATCTATCTCTCTCCGGGTCTCCGCTCGCAGCAACCTCCACGTGGTGAGACCTGGTAATCGGTATAACTCGCGACGAACAGTAATTATTCGTCGTGGGTAGTACCGAGCTAATCGGCTGCGAGTTTAGAATAGTAATTTTTACGGTACAGTAGAGTACTTTACGGTACAGTACTTTCAACAAGTTCAATTGATGTATTGAAATAAAATCAATTTCACTGACAGCAGAAACTTTATTTTTGTCCATTATTTGTTTCCATTTCTTTAACCCGATCCTATCAAACTGCTAAAACTACTTAAAACTATATGTCCTCAACTATCATGTTATCCTGATACAAAGAAAATCGGGATCCATGATTCAGAAATTCGTTCGAAAGTACAACAAAATTACGGTTCGCGGAAATTCTTGGAATTTGACGTCAATTCTAAGAATCCGCGAAATCGTGCCACTTCCTCGCATATCGTACACTGACACCAAGAGTCCCAAAATCAAATATTTTCTAAAATTTATGCCTGAATTTCAACCTTTGGTATCAGGAAAATACCAAAAATTTCGATTCTTCAAGTATTAATCAAATGTTAAATTGATATATCTCATAGACAATTATTACTTTCCATGTTTTAAAACTTTAAGAAACATCTCTTTACTTTGAAGTGCAATCAAAATTATTATAATCATTTAATCTAAACGGAGAAACGGAGAAACGGAGAAACGGAGAAACGGAGAAACGGAGAAACGGAGAAACGGAGAAACGGAGAAACGGAGAAACGGAGAAACGGAGAAACGGAGAAACGGAGAAACGGAGAAACGGAGAAACGGAGAAACGGAGAAACGGAGAAACGGAGAAACGGAGAAACGGAGAAACGGAGAAACGGAGAAACGGAGAAACGGAGAAACGGAGAAACGGAGAAACGGAGAAACGGAGAAACGGAGAAACGGAGAATCGGAGAAACGGAGAAACGGAGAAACGGAGAAACGGAGAAACGGAGAAACGGAGAAACGGAGAAACGGAGAAACGGAGAAACGAAGAGACGAAGAAATAAACGGAGAAACGAACAAAGAAACAGAGAAACGAAGAAAGAAACGGAGAAACGGAGAAATAAATGGAGAAACGAAGAAATAAACGGAGAAACGAAGAAAGAAACGGAGAAACGAAGAAAGAAACGGAGAAACGAAGAAAGAAACGGAGTAACGAAGAAAGAAACGAAGAAACGAAGAAAGAAACGGAGAAACGAAGAAAGAAACGGAGAAACGGAGAAATAAATGGAGAAACGAAGAAATAAACGGAGAAACGAACAAAGAAACGGAGAAACGAAGAAAGAAACGGAGAAACGGAGAAACGGAGAAACGGAGAAACGGAGAAACGGAGAAACGGAGAAACGGAGAAACGGAGAAACGGAGAAACGGAGAAACGGAGAAACGGAGAATCGGAGAAACGGAGAAACGGAGAAACGGAGAAACGGAGAAACGGAGAAACGGAGAAACGGAGAAACGAAGAAACGAAGAAATAAACGGAGAAACGAACAAAGAAACAGAGAAACGAAGAAAGAAACGGAGAAACGGAGAAATAAATGGAGAAACGAAGAAATAAACGGAGAAACGAAGAAAGAAACGGAGAAACGAAGAAAGAAACGGAGAAACGAAGAAAGAAACGGAGAAAAGGAGAAACGGAGAAACGGAGAAACGGAGAAACGGAGAAACGGAGAAACGGAGAAACGGAGAAACGGAGAAACGGAGAAACGGAGAAACGGAGAAACGGAGAAACGGAGAATCGGAGAAACGGAGAAACGGAGAAACGGAGAAACGAAGAAACGAAGAAATAAACGGAGAAACGAACAAAGAAACAGAGAAACGAAGAAAGAAACGGAGAAACGGAGAAATAAATGGAGAAACGAAGAAATAAACGGAGAAACGAAGAAAGAAACGGAGAAACGAAGAAAGAAACGGAGAAACGAAGAAAGAAACGGAGAAAAGGAGAAACGGAGAAACGGAGAAACGGAGAAACGGAGAAACGGAGAAACGGAGAAACGGAGAAACGGAGAAACGGAGAAACGGAGAAACGGAGAAACGGAGAAACGGAGAATCGGAGAAACGGAGAAACGGAGAAACGGAAAAACGGAGAAACGGAGAAACGGAGAAACGAAGAAACGAAGAAATAAACGGAGAAACGAACAAAGAAACAGAGAAACGAAGAAAGAAACGGAGAAACGGAGAAATAAATGGAGAAACGAAGAAATAAACGGAGAAACGAAGAAAGAAACGGAGAAACGAAGAAAGAAACGGAGAAACGAAGAAAGAAACGGAGTAACGAAGAAAGAAACGAAGAAACGAAGAAAGAAACGGAGAAACGAAGAAAGAAACGGAGAAACGGAGAAATAAATGGAGAAACGAAGAAATAAACGGAGAAACGAACAAAGAAACGGAGAAACGAAGAAAGAAACGGAGAAACGGAGAAACGGAGAAACGGAGAAACGGAGAAACGGAGAAACGGAGAAACGGAGAAACGGAGAAACGGAGAAACGGAGAAACGGAGAATCGGAGAAACGGAGAAACGGAGAAACGGAGAAACGGAGAAACGGAGAAACGGAGAAACGGAGAAACGAAGAAACGAAGAAATAAACGGAGAAACGAACAAAGAAACAGAGAAACGAAGAAAGAAACGGAGAAACGGAGAAATAAATGGAGAAACGAAGAAATAAACGGAGAAACGAAGAAAGAAACGGAGAAACGAAGAAAGAAACGGAGAAACGAAGAAAGAAACGGAGAAACGGAGAAACGGAGAAACGGAGAAACGGAGAAACGGAGAAACGGAGAAACGGAGAAACGGAGAAACGGAGAAACGGAGAAACGGAGAAACGGAGAAACGGAGAATCGGAGAAACGGAGAAACGGAGAAACGGAGAAACGGAGAAACGGAGAAACGGAGAAACGGAGAAACGGAGAAACGAAGAAACGAAGAAATAAACGGAGAAACGAACAAAGAAACAGAGAAACGAAGAAAGAAACGGAGAAACGGAGAAATAAATGGAGAAACGAAGAAATAAACGGAGAAACGAAGAAAGAAACGGAGAAACGAAGAAAGAAACGGAGAAACGAAGAAAGAAACGGAGTAACGAAGAAAGAAACGAAGAAACGAAGAAAGAAACGGAGAAACGAAGAAAGAAACGGAGAAACGGAGAAATAAATGGAGAAACGAAGAAATAAACGGAGAAACGAACAAAGAAACGGAGAAACGAAGAAAGAAACGGAGAAACGAAGAAAGAAACAGAGAAACGAAGAAAGAAACGGAGATACGAAGAAAGATACGGAGAAACGAACAAAGAAACGGAGAAACGAAGAATGAAACGGAGAAACGAACAAAGAAACGGAGAAACGAACAAAGAAACGTTTCTCCGTTTCTCCGTTTCTCCGTTTTTCCGTTCCTCCGTTTCTCCGTTTCTCCGTTTCTTGGTTCCTCCGTTTCTCCGTTTCTCCGTTTCTCCGTTTCTCCGTTTCTCCGTTTCTCGATTTCCCCGTTTCTCCGTTTCTCGGTTTCTCCGTTTCTCGGTTTCTCCGTTTCTCCGTTTCTCGGTTTCTCCGTTTCTCCGTTTCTCGGTTTCTCCGTTTCACGGTTTCTCCGTTTCTCTGTTTCTCGGTTTCTCCGTTTCTCCGTTTCTCTGTTTCACCGTTTTTTGGTCGTTTCTCCATTTATTGCTCCGATTCTCCGTTTCTTTCTTCGTTTCTCCGTTTCTTTCATCGTTTCTCCGTTTCTTTCTTCGTTCCTCCGTTTCTTTCTTCGATTCTCCGTTTATTTCTTCGTTTCTCCATTTATTTCTCCGTTTCTCCGTTTCTTTGTTCGCTTCTCCATTTATTTCTCCGTGTCTTCGTTTCCTTGTTCGTTTCTCCGTTTCATTGTTCGTTTCTCCGTTTGTTTCTTCGTTTCAGCGTTTCTTTCTTCGTTTCTCCGTTTCTTTCATCGTTTCTCCGTTTCTTCGTTCGTTTCTCCGTTTCTTTCATCGTTTCTCCGTTTCTTTGTTCGTTTCTCCGTTCCTTTCTTCGTTTCACCGTTTATTTCTTCATTTCTCCATTTATTTCTCCCATTCTCCGTTTCTTTCTTCGTTTCTCCGTTTATTTGTTCGTTTCTCCATTTATTTCTCCGTTTCTCCGTTTCTTTGTCCGTTTCTCAGTTTCTCCGTTTCTTTGTTCGTTTCTACGGTCCTTCCTGCGTTTCTCCGTTTATTTGTTCGTTTCTCCATTTATTTCTCCGTTTCTCCGTTTCTTTGTCCGTTTCTCAGTTTCTCCGTTTCTTTGTTCGTTTCTCCGTTCCTTTCTTCGTTTCTCCGTTTATTTCTTCGTTTCTCCATTTATTTCTCCGTTTCTCCGTTTCTTTCTTCGTTTTTCCGTTTCTTTCTTCGTTTCTCCGTTTCTTTGTTCGTTTCTCCGTTTCTTTCTTCGTCTCTCCGTTTCTTTGTTCGTTTCTCCGTTTCTTTCCCCGTTTCTTCGTTTCTTTCTTCGTTTCTCCGTTTCTTTGTTCGTTTCTCCGTTTCTTTCTCTGTTTCTCCGTTTCTTTGTTCGTTTCTCCGTTTGTTTCTTCATTCCTCCATTTATTTCTCCGTTTCTCCGTTTCTTTGTTCGTTTCTCCATTTCTTTCTCCGTTTCTCGGTTTATTTCTTCGTTTCCCCATTTATTTCTTCGATTCTCCGTTTATTTCTTCGTTTCTCCATTTATTTCTCCGTTTCTCCGTTTCTTTGTTCGTTTCTCAATTTATTTCTCCGTGTCTTCGTTTCCTTGTTCGTTTCTCCGTTTCATTGTTCGTTTCTCCGTTTGTTTCTCCGTTTCTCCGTTTCTTTCTTCGTTTCTCCATTTATTTCTCCGTGTCTTCGTTTCTTTGTTCGTTTCTCCGTTTCTTTCTTCGTTTCTTCGTTTCTTCGTTTCGTTCTTCGTTTCTCCGTTTCTTTCATCGTTTCTCCGTTTCTTTGTTCGTTTCTCCGTTTCTTTGTTCGTTTCTCCGTTTCTTTTTTTCGTTTCTCCGTTTCTTTGTTCGTTTCTCCGTTTCTTTATTCGTTTCTCCGTTTCTTTGTTCGTTTCTCCATTTCTACGTTTCTTTGTTCGTTTCTCCGTTCCTTTCTTCGTTTCTCCGTTTATTTCGTCGTTTCTCCGTTTCTCTCTTCGTTACCTGTGTCTTTCTTCGTTTCTTCGATTCTTTCTTTGTTTCTCCGTTTCTTTCATCGTTTCTCCGTTTCTTTCTCCGTTCCTCCGTTTCTTTCTTCGATTCTCCGTTTATTTCTCCGTTTCTTTCTTCGTTCCTCCGTTTCTTTCTTTGTTTCTCCGTTTCTTTCTTCATTTCTCCGTTTATTTCTTCGTTTCTCTGTTCCATTCTTCGTTTCTGCGTTTCTTTGTTCGTTTCTCCGTTTCTTTCTTCGTTTCTCCGTTTCTTTCTTCGTTTCTCCGTTTATTTCTTCGTTTCTCCATTTATTTCTCCGTTTCTCCGTTTCTTTCTTCGTTTCTCCGTTTCTTTCTTCGTTTCTCCGTTTATTTCTTCGTTTCTCCATTTATTTCTCCGTTTCTCCGTTTCTTTCTTCGTTTCTCCGTTTCTTTGTTCGTTTCTCCGTTCCTTTCTTTGTTTAATCGTTTCTTTCTTCGTTACTCCGTTTCTTTCTTCCTTTCTCCATTTATTTCTCCGCTTCTTTCTTCGTTTCTCCGTTTCCTTGTTCGTTTCTTCGTTTCTTTCTCCGTTACTCCGTTTCTTTCTTCGTTTCTCCGTTTCTTTCTTCGTTTCTCCGTTTCTTTCTTCGTTTCTCCGTTTCTTTCTCAGTTTCTACGTTTCTTTGTTCATTTCTACGTTTCTTTCTTCGTTTCTTCGTTTCTTTCTTCGTTACTCCGTTTCTTTCTTCGTTTCTCCGTTTCCTTCTCCGATTCTCCGTTTCTTTCTTCGTTTCTTCCTTCGTTACTCCGTTTCTTCCTTCGTTTCTCCGTTTCTTTCTTCGTTTCTCCGTTTCTTTCTTCGTTTCTCCGTTTATTTCTTCGTTTCTCCATTTATTTCTCCGCTTCTCCGTTTCTATCTTCGTTTCTCCGTTTCTTTCTTCGTTTCTCCGTTTATTTCTTCGTTTCTCCATTTATTTCTCCGATTCTCCGTTTCTTTCTTCGTTTCTTTCTTCGTTACTCCGTTTCTTTCTTCGTTTCTCCGTTTCTTTCTTCGTTTCTCCGTTTCTTTCTTCGTTTCTCCGTTTATTTCTTCGTTTCTCCATTTATTTCTCCGTTTCTCAGTTTCTTTCTTCGTTTCTCTGTTTCTTTCTTCGTTTCTCCGTTTCTTTGTTCGTTTCTCCGTTTCTTTGTTCGTTTCTCCGTTTCTTTCTTCGTTTCTCCGTTTCTTTCTTCGTTTCTCCGTTTCTTTCTTCGTTTCTCCGTTTCTTTCTTCGTTTCTCCGTTTATTTCTTCGTTTCTCCATTTATTTCTCCGTTTCTCCGTTTCTTTCTTCGTTTCTCCGTTTCTTTGCTCGTTTCTCCGTTCCTTTCTTTGTTTAATCGTTTCTTTCTTCGTTTCTCCGTTTCTTTCTTCGTTTCTTTCTTCGTTTCTCCGTTTCTTTGTTCGTTTCTCCGTTTCTTTGTTCGTTTCTCCGTTTATTTCTTCGTTTCTCCGTTTGTTTCTTCGTTTCTCCGTTTCTTTCTTCGTTTCTTCGATTCTTTCTTCGTTTCTCCATTTCTTTCATCGTTTCTCCGTTTCTTTGTTCGTTTCTCCGTTCCTTTCTTCGTTTCTCCATTTATTTCTCCGTTTCTCCGTTTCTTTCTTCGTTTCTCCGTTTCTTCCTTCGTTTCTCCGTTTATTTCTTCGTTTCTCCATTTATTTCTTCGTTTCTCCGTTTCTTTCTTCGTTTCTCCGTTTCTTTCTTCGTTGCTCCGTTTCTCCGTTTCTCCGTTTCTCCGTTTCGATTAAATGATTATAATAGTTATAATTTCTATTATAAATCATTTGAGCTATATTTAAATTATACTCTAATACTCTGAATACATATTTAATATATTTTTTAATCTCTTTAGCCTCCAGAAGAATTTTATTTATACTATTGTTGTTCCGTTCTCCCCTCCTATCACTTGGATCTCTGGAGGAGAGATCCTTTTGCATGATTTATCCCCGTACGAGCCCCCAAATAACTATTGCTCTAATGTGGTATATTAAAGTATATTTAATAATATTATATATTACAATGATGGTAGTGTTAGATGTAGTGCCAGTGGTTAGTTTCGCTGGATACGTCTTTTAGTTGTCTCGTCTTATCGTCTTTTTAGTCATACCGTCCGCGACACACTCTTCGGGCATACTCTCGTCGTCATACTTTGTCATACTATGTTCCTACGTTCTTCTCGCGCTCTATATAGTCATTCCCATTCATTCTCTTTCATTCCTATCCTCAGTCTCTCTCACTTCAGACATTCGGCCACGCTCGGCCATCCCAATCACCCGTCATTTCTAAACACTCTTCACTTTCTCCGAACCACATGTATTTCCTTTCATCTCCATGCATTCTCACGCTCGGTCGTCGCACAAGACCCCCTGTAAAGGATACTCATGCCTTCCAGGAAAACTAGCGGGCCGATCGGCGCTAAATGTTTACTCCAACTCGAGTCCAACCGCGCACGTTATCTTGTTTAGGCCTACGCTCGAAGCAAGCCTAAGCGGACGCCGAAAATCCGATACTACACTATTTACTGTATATAATAATTTTTACAGAATCGGAAATAAATCTAATTATTTATTTATAATAATTATTGTTTATTCACTTATTTTACCAAAAATTTCGATTCTTCATGTATTAATCAAATGTTAAATTGATATATCTCATAGACAATTATTACTTTCCATGTTTTAAAACTTTAAGAAACATCTCTTTACTTTGAAGTTCGATCAAAATCAATTGCTAGAGGCGAATCAATCATTTTTAATGCATAAATAAGATGCACATTGTTCGATCAATATAGGGAACATGCGTAAATGTTAATAGCAATCGCTAAAATAAACAAACATTCACTGAAACCGTTCGCCTTCGCAGACTTCGCAATATCTTGACATTTCTTTATCACAATTAATAACAACCGTCGTTGGACCGTAGATTAAACAATTTTTGACAATGTTTCGGTATGAAAAGCCATCAATTTCTTGAAATATTTGGTTAGATCGAACAAATACGATCGAAGAAGCCGTGGGATAAAATAAATGAATATTTCTCTACATATCGGAATTATAGTTTGTATGTATGCAAATATATTCTGAACCCGCAATTACAAATCCCTGTAACGTGGTAATTACATGGGTTGCCATCTATTGGAGGAAGGGTTAAACTACACTTAAGGGGTGAAAACACCTGGCGGAGAAACGCTCAGGTTTGTCGAGGAATTGTTCTAGTTTCCACAAATAAATGGCGCGACAAGTACAATTTACCGACATTAGAGATAAGTATTTCCATTTGTATGATATTCCCTACCGTGCGATAAAATGAATAAATACGTTTGTACAAACTTTTGTATGTTTCATCTTTCGAATAAATGTAAAATTAAACCTTCCACGGTAAATTTTATTCTTGAATTTATTAATGTTTCTAGGACGATTTATTTCAGTATAACGAGTGCTATAGGTGGGAAATTTGTGTACGTAATAATTATTGAGTATAAAATAATTTTTCTTTTATTAGGGATTAATATATTAAATAAGGAAGAAGATTTTATCTTTATTATTTTAAATATAAAAATTAAAATTAAAGAAATTATTGAATATAAAATGAAATATGTTAAAAATGTATTTTTGTTAATTATTAATAAAATAACTATAATAGATGTTTGTATAACAGATGAATATCCTATAATTATTATGATTGACTTTTTCGTTTAAGCAAATGATAGGGGCAATAATTACATTAATTAGGCAAATAAAATAAATTTCATTATTAAATTTTAATATGAGTTCTATAATAATTATAGGGATTAATTTGATTAAAGTTATTATAAAGAATAGATTAATTCAATTTAATGAATAAATTAAAGAAATGAATCGAACATTTAAAGAGTACATCCCAATTTTTAAGATAAGTGAAAAAAAATAATTATTATAAATAAATAATTAGATTTATTTCCGATTCTGTGTAGATTATTATATATAGTAAATAGTATAAATAAAATTCTTCTGGAGGCTAAAGAGATTAAAGAATATATTAAATATGTATTTAGAGTATTAGTGTCTAATTTAACTATACATCAAATGATTTATAATAGAAATTATAAAAATGATAATCATTTAATCGAAACGGAGAAACGGTGAAACTGTGACGACTCTCACGGCCTATCATCTCAGACCACCCGGAACAGTACCCAGCATAGTGCCACCCGATTCCCATGGTCAAATTCGACGAACGATAAGACTTACTCCGAAAACTAACCGTGCGAAACCTTTGGCTCATGCTTCGCATGGCACCATCGAACATTCCTCAAGACGACACTATGTATATAAACCCTCCAAGCTCTCGAATAAACCAGTCTGCATTTTGAAGCCTACCCGTTGCCACGTCGTTACGCTGTTCATTTTTTTTTTAAAACCACTGTTTCCCGATTCTGAGTAATTTCAATTGAAAGTTCTTAGTTCGGATTGAGTGATCGTCGCGACTCTCACCAATCCTCACTATTTTTAATTTCTACGAGTTAGGATTCGAGTGCGACTCGAATCCTTCACTAATAAGTGACAGTTCGGAGTTTGCCCCGTCACATTTTTGGCGATCCTGCCAGGATCCATAAGGACTGCATCGAGGGTACTCAGCCAAGGAAATTCTGCGGATCTTCCAACCTGAGGGACTGCGTGTGCCGCACCCATCGATCAACAACCACGGATCAAAGAACCACAGGTAAGGGAGATTTTCTCAGTTATAGAAATCCCCTCCCTATTATCTCTTCGGACGAAGAAACAGAAACATTTCTAAAAATGAGTCGACCATCTGGAACCAACTCGCCTCTTCCTCTGGACATTTCGACGAAAATGGACATGCTGTTACAAGAAATGAACCTACAGAGGCAACGAATGAACGAACTAACTTTAAGTATGAACAAACTGGACAACGAGAACAGCAAGAGGACCGAAGACTTGAAAATCCTTGCCAAAGCAATACACATTCAAGCCATCACGGAGGATGAGTCATCGCACGAACCGAGACGACAACAACAGCGGAGGACGAAACCGATATCTTCGGGAGACGAAGAGGAGGCCGACTTAGCCGATAAGGACGGTCAGATAAGCGCCGAAGGACGGTCAAACAACCCAGCGACCGCAAAAGCAAGCGAGGTAATCCGAATCATAGAAACACTACGCGGTAAAGATGACATGGGAGTAGAGGAATTTATTTGTTTCGTTAAGATAGCCAGAACTACTTGCCAGGAACCTCATCTATTGCTCCGAATGATAATAGCGGAAAAAATAATTGATCATGCTAAAAGAAGTATCCGATACTGTGAGATAAATAACTACGAGGATCTTTACGAGGCCTTTCGTAACCAAGTTTCCATACCAGTTACTGTAAGCGGTTGTCGTAACCGATTACAAAACATAAAACAGGGATTTAACGAAAATGTCCAAACCTATAGCGCTAGATTTCGCCAACAATTGAGCGAATTGCATTACGCTATTCAAGCAAAACATCGCACCCCGATGGCCAGAAGGATCGCGCTTCAGGAGGAAGACGAAGAAGCCATCAGGACGTATACGCTCAATCTACGCAAGGACATTGGACAGCTAGTCATCCCTTCGGATCCTCGGAGCCTAATTGAAGCCCAAGAAAAGGCCATCGACCGAGAAATGTGGATCAGGGATGCTCAAAGAATGGTAAACAACCATCCACGTAACGCACCACCAGCACGAGGTATCCCACCGAAATCTAAACTACCAAACAATACATTCCGAGCAATGGAAAATGCTCCCCTTAGCAGTCGAATTAACCTTCAATGTGACCATTGTAATAAGATAGGCCACACCCGGGCTCAGTGTTACTCACTCCAACCGAAAAATTTTCCCTCGCGCCAAACAGGGAAATTACCACCGCGCGTAAACAAAACCACCACCAGCCAAGAAGAAATCTATCCGACAGAGGAAACCCAACCAGAGTCAACTACAGCCCAGGAGAACTGCAACATATCCACTGCCGACTACCAGGAATGCGAAGACCAGGCCGATTATTATTGGACACCGGAGCAGGAGTGAATTTGATAAAAGAAGACTTGGTGGTTAATTTCAAATTAGATAAAGGACACAGTATATTATTAGGCAACGACAAACATAAAACTAACAAATCCACTACCTTACGATCCGTAGACCAAAAGAACCACGAATTCCTGGTTGTTCCCAACAATTTCCCGCTAATCGAGGACGGTATTATCGGCCTACCTTTCCTAAAAAGGTATAACTACGTAATCAGTAACAAAATTCTAAAATTAAACGATTTTCCCATTCAGTTACAGTGCACGCCATCAGGAATACAGGTTCCGCCCATCAGCTACACTACTCGAGTTCACAAAGTCCACGATGAGATTACCAGGGTTTGTTTCCTTAATATCGGTGAGCAAGAAATTTCTACCAATGAACCTATCGAAACTACCAATAACTTAAACCGAATCCCTGAATTGCTAACAAAATTACGCACCAAAACCATAGACCCTGAACACCGCGAACCTATCGAAAAAATTATTAGTTCCTACAATGACATATTTTCCCTTGAAACCGATCCTCTACCTTGCACTACACTGACAGAACACACAATTACACTGAAAACCGACAGACCTATTGACGTCAAATCATACCGACCTCTCGAATGTCATAAACAGGAAATTCACCGACAAGTAGACGACATGCTAGATAAAGGTATAATAGAACCATCGGATTCCCCTTACAATGCACCTGTATGGGTTGTTCCAAAAAACCAGACTCATCAGGCAAAAGGAAATGGAGGGTTGTCATAGACTTTAGGAAACTCAATGAACATACTGACCAGGACTCGTACCCCCTCCCGAACGCAGACGAAATTATCCAGCACCTCGGCAACGCGAAATTCTTTTCCGCTTTAGACCTATCTTCCGGATTCCACCAAATTCCTATGAAACTCAAAGACAGAAAATACACCGCCTTCTCCACTCCAGACGGACATTTCCACTATCGACGAATGCCATTTGGACTAAAAAACGCTCCAGCTACGTTCCAACGTATGATGGACACAGCGTTTCGCGGACTGATAGGCAAATATTGTTTCGTATATCTAGATGACATAATAATTTTCGGATCAACTATACAGGAACATAATAGAAATCTCGCTATCATTTTTCAAAGGCTCAAAGAAACCGGACTAAAACTTCAGGCTGACAAATGCGAATTTTTAAAGCCTGAGTTAGAATATTTAGGACATGTAGTTACCGCAGACGGAGTAAGACCTAACCAAAAAAAATTAGAAGCCATAAAAAATTTTCAAATACCAAGGACAGTTACCGATATCAAATCCTTTTTAGGCCTAGCAGGATACTACCGTAAATTTATAAAAAATTTTTCTAAAATCGCTAAACCTTTAACCGATTTAATAAAAAAGGATGTACCGTACCATTGGACTCAAAGCCAACAGACTAGCTTCGACCATCTCAAACAGAAATTATGCGAGGAACCCATACTGACGTATCCAGATTTCACTAAAACCTTTACCTTATCCACCGACGCTTCCAATGAAGGACTTGGAGCTGTGTTATCCCAGAACGGACACCCGTGTTGCTATATATCCAGGACACTGAATAACGCTGAAAAAAACTATTCGACAACCGAAAAGGAACTACTAGCTATTGTTTGGGCTGTTAAAAGGCTCAGGCAATACCTATTGGGAAAAAAATTCATAATTCAAACTGATCATCAAGCCTTAAAGTGGCTTCACAATGTAAAAGACCCCTCTTCGAGGCTCATGCGCTGGCGATTGAGGCTCGAAGAATACGAATACGAAATTGAATATCGGAAAGGGAAGGAAAACACAGTTGCCGACGCTCTATCCCGACTATACCCTGCACGACAACTACCTAGAATTATTGACGATAAAATCCTATCCACCCTACCTTTAGGCCCAATGACCGACAGTGACAACACCAATAACGATCCAGACACCCAATTCTTGACAGAGTACTTAACTTGGAAACAGACTCCTGATGCTTCTCCGATTATACAGATACCCAATAGACCCCAATGGACACAAATTACAAAAGATATGCTAGGAGAATACAACGAATTTAACTGGCTACACACACTAAAACACTTATTAGAATTTGAAGTGCACCCTAAATTTTTACGTATTGGTATTAACGACGCTAGATTTACCAATTTCGAGACGGTTAACATTCAGCTCATGCTCAGATTTTTATCCAAACAATACCCTGAAAAAAGGTTACAATTCTCGGCCCGTCCACCACGCGAATACACTCCCGAAGAAAAACAGGCCATTATAGTAGAATCACATAACTCGAACACAGCCCAACACCTGGGAGAAAATAAAACGATAGCCCGCGTAAAAGAGAATCACCAATGGACAGGATTAGAAAACGATGTTTGCGACTTCATCAAAATTTGTGACACTTGTCAAAGATCAAAATTAACGCGTATTAGACCCCAGGAAGAAGCTATAATTCCCGACACACCCATAGAGCCAAATGACAAGATCGCGCTAGACATAATCGGATCATTTACCAAAACGAGGAAAGGAAATCAATTCATACTTTCGATTCAGGACACACTAACCAAATACTTAATACTTATACCTTTGGCAGATCAGCAAGCACCGTCAATTATTAACAAATTACTCGAACACTATATTTACATCTTTTCCTCCCCCAAACACATCCTCACAGACCAAGGAACGAATTTTGTTTGCAAACTCATGGACTCATTTGAGAAAGCTTTCAAAATCAAACATATTAAAACCACCAGTTTCCACCCCCAAAGCAATGGGGCTCTTGAAAGAATTCATAGTACAGTCAAAGATTTGTTACGAATCTGCACTCTTGAAGAGGATAATGATTGGGACGAAAATTTAAATTTAATTTGCATGGGTTATAATACCGCCGTTCATGAGGCTACCGGTTTCACTCCCTTTGAGCTCACTTTCGGACATAAGGCAAATATGCCTTCCACCATCTCCACAACCCCTTCACTAACCAAAAGCGAACTGTTTAAGCTATGGCAAAACAGACACAAAGAATATCTAAATTTAGCCAAAGTAACTACTGAAAGAAATAAAAAACGATATAAGCAAATACAGGACAGAAAAATTAGGATAAAATCTATTCTAAATAGCGGTGACAAGGTATTAATACACAATGACCATAAAACCCATAAACTAGATTCTGAATGGCTCGGACCTGCTGAAATTATCGATAGTAAACCTCCGAACTACGTTATAAAATTTCCAGCCGGTAGAACGTTTAAAATTCACGGTAATAGGTTAAAATTGTACCATTCCGTTTCAGATGGTACTGTACTGGCGGAGTATCGGTTCTTTAGAGATACAAACACTCTACGAAACTAATTTGGTCATTGAAACTTTAGGCAGATGCCATCTATACCACCAGGAAATCAAAATTATCATAGCTATAGACCCACAGGAAATATTAGAACATGTTAATGACATAGATCATTTAATAAGCAACACGTATCAATATTCCAAAAATCGTAATCTTAATCTGAATCCAGAGGCTAGCGTATTAAAAGACAAAGTTAAGAAAATGCACAACCAGGTTAACAAACTTAAAACTATCTTACACATTAGGAATCGCAGAGGGTTATTGAACATAGTAGGAACTGCCGCAAAAACCTTATTCGGGACCTTGGACGAAACTGACCTTACGCTTATCAACCAAAACATAGACCATCTTTTTGACGCAAATAATCAATTAACTAATATCGTACACAACCAGACTATAATGATAAAGAACCTAATGGGTGGTGACTCCTTTTCGAAATACGTAAATCAGCTCAACAAAATTGAAAGGGCTCTTGTTACGGCTCAAGATAATGACTTACTAACTAACCAATTTTTAATCCTAGAATCAGTACTAAGTGCCACCACTGACCAACTTATGGAAATTTATCTCGCTATAACGTTAGGTAAACGAGGAATAATTGACCCCACATTCATAGACATTGACAACTTTCTACAGGCATATAACGGCATAATTAAATCTAACTTCATTATTAACCATATAGAGGGAACCAGTCGTAATTTTCAACTCCTATTGGATCTTAGTAAACTTAATATGGCCATAACTAAAGGAAAATTGATCTATCATCTAACCGTCCCCATTTTAGAAGAAAGGGAATGGAACATTCGTAAATACTATGCCATACCTAAACGCTTTGGAAATACTTTTGTCGCGCCCTTAATAGAACATGATATTGTATTAGAACAAGATAACCAGCACATAATGGTAGATAGAACTTACCTCAGCGAATATTGTAGAGACACACCTATTGGGAAAATCTGCGAGAGAACACAACCAACTAAATCCGACTATCACACAAAAAATTGTCAAAATTTGTCGCTTAAACAATTTAACATTGACCCAACTAAATGCCCAACGGCTGTATTCCACATAGAAGAATTAATTTTTATACTTTTAAATTCACCTAATCGTTACATCATGATTCCGGAAAATCCCACTACTATAAACGCAATCTGCAATAATAATTCCCATTTTGAAATTAGTCAGGCATCCATAATCACTAGCGAAACCGATTGTACTCTAGTATACGGCAATAATGTAATGAAGATCGGAGGAAAAATTCAGGAAGTAAAATTAGAACAAATACCTTACAGCTTAAATTTTAACTACTCCTTAAGTGATCTACACATACTAGAAAATCAAATTCCTCGAATTTCAAAATTTGCTCCAAACTTCGAAGATTACAAAATAATGTTAGACCAAATGGATAACCAACTGCAAAACATAAAAGGCCAGCACAGAATACAGACGATAACAGAAACGACTATTAATATACTACAGATAATAGCATGGTGTTCTTTAGGTTTGGTAGGTTTATATGGATTAAGAAAGATTGGACTATTCGATTTATTAGGCAAATGTATTCCTAAAACTGTATGTTTCAAAATTTGTTGCAACGAAAACCACATAACACACCAAGAAATACCGACACAAAATAGTAATGTGCCAACCGAGTTAAGCTGCCACTTCACATCCAGACGGACCAACAACGACTCACCAAGACCAATAAGGAAGTTATCACCATCGGACATCCCGCTTAAACCTATCAAACAATGGACATTACGTTTTGAAGGATCAAAACGAATCTAGCAACGGGGGTGTGACGACTCTCACGGCCTATCATCTCAGACCACCCGGAACAGTACCCAGCATAGTGCCACCCGATTCCCATGGTCAAATTCGACGAACGATAAGACTTACTCCGAAAACTAACCGTGCGAAACCTTTGGCTCATGCTTCGCATGGCACCATCGAACATTCCTCAAGACGACACTATGTATATAAACCCACCAAGCTCTCGAATAAACCAGTCTGCATTTTGAAGCATACCTGTTGCCACGTCCTTACGCTGTTCATTTTTTTTTAAAACCACTGTTTCCCGATTCCGAGTAATTTCAATTGAAAGTTCTTAGTTCGGATTGAGTGATCGTCGCGACTCTCAGCAATCCTCACTATTTTTAATTTCTACGAGTTAGGATTCGAGTGCGACACGAATCCTTCACTAATAAGTGACAGTTCGAAGCTTGACCCGTCACAAAACGAAGGAAGAAACGGAGAAACGAAGAAGGAAACGGAGAAATGAAGAAAGAAACGAAGAAACGAAGAAAGAAACGGAGAAACGAAGAAATAAACCGAGAAACGGAGAAAGAAACGGAGAAACGAAGAAAGAAACAGAGAAACGAACAAAGAAACGGAGAAACGAAGAATGAAACGGAGAAACGAAGAAATAAACCGAGAAACGGAGAAAGAAACGGAGAAACGAAGAAAGAAACAGAGAAACGAACAAAGAAACGGAGAAACGAAGAATGAAACGGAGAAACGAAGAAAGAAACGGAGAAGCGAAGAAAGAAACGGAGAAACGAAGAAAGAAACTGAGAAACGAAGAACGAAACGGAGAATCGGAGAAATAAATGGAGAAACGAAGAAACAAACGGCGAAACGAAGAAAGAAACGGAGAAACGATGAAAGAAACGATGAAGCGAAGAAAGAAACGGACAAACGAAGAAAGAAACGGAGAAACGAAGAAAGAAACGGAGAAACGAACAAAGAAACGGAGAAACGAAGAATGAAACGGAGTAACGAAGAAAGAAACGAAGAAACGTAGAAAGGAACGGAGAAACGAAGAAAGAAACGGAGAAACGAAGAAAGAAACGGAGAAACGAAGAAAGAAACGGAGAAACGAAGAAAGAAAGGGAGAAACGAAGAAAGAAACGGAGAAACGAACAAAGAAACAGAGAAACGGACAAAGAAACGGAGAAACGGAGAAATAAATGGAGCAACGAAAAAACAAATAGAGAAGCGAACAAAGAAACGGACAAACGAAGAAAGAAACGGAGAAACAGAGAAACGAACAAAGAAACGGAGAAACGAACAAAGAAACGGAAAAATAAATGAAGAAACGAAGAAATAAACGGAGAAACGAAGAAAGGAACGGAGAAACGCACAAAGAAACGGAGAAACGATGAAAGAAACGGACAAACGAAGAAAGAAACGAAGAAATGAAGAAAGAAACGGAGAAACGAAGAAAGAAAAGAAGAATCGGAGAAATAAATGGAGAAACGAAGAAATAAACCGAGAAACGGAGAAAGAAACGGAGAAACGAACAAAGAAACGGAGAAACGAACAAAGAAACGGAGAAATGAACAAAGAAACGGAGAAACGAACAAAGAAATAGAGAAACGGAGAATCGAACAAAGGAACCGAGAAACGAACAAAGAAACGGAGAAACGACCAAAAAACGGAGAAACGAACAAAGAATCCGAGAAACGAAGAACGAAACGGAGAAACGAAGAAAGAAACGGAGAAACGAAGAAAGAAACGGAGAAACGAAGAAAGAAAGGGAGAAACGAAGAAAGAAACGGAGAAACGAACAAAGAAACAGAGAAACGGACAAAGAAACGGAGAAACGGAGAAATAAATGGAGAAACGAAGAAAGAAACGGAGAAACGAAGAAAGAAACGGGAAACGAAGAAAGAAACGGAGAAACGAAGAAAGAAACTGAGAAACGAAGAAAGAAACGGAGAAACGAACAAAGAAACGGAGAAACGAACAAAGAAACGGAAAAACGAAGAAAGAAACGGAGAAACGGAGAAATAAATGGAGAAACGAAGAAATAAACGGAGAAACGAAGAAAGAAACGGAGAAAAGAAGAAAAAAACGGAGAAACGAAGAAAGAAACGGAGTAACGAAGAAAGAAACGAAGAAACGTAGAAAGAAACGGAAAAACGAACAAAGAAACGGAGAAACGAAGAAAGAAACGGAGAAACGAAGAAAGAAACAGAGAAACGGACAAAGAAACGGAGAAACGGAGAAATAAATGGAGAAACGAAGAAAGAAACGGAGAAACGAAGAAAGAAACGGAGAAACGCTTCTCCGTATCACCGTTTCTCCGTTTCTCGGTTTCTCCGTTTCCCCGTTTCTCGATTTCTCCGATTCTCGGTTTCTCCGTTTCTCCGTTTCTCGGTTTCTCCGTTTCTCCGTTTCTCGGTTTCTCGGTTTCTCCGTTTCACGGTTTCTCCGTTTCTCCGTTTCGCGGTTTTTCCGTTTCTCGTTTCTCCGATTCTCCGTTTCACCGCTTTTTGTTCGTTTCTCCATTTATTTCTCCGATTCTCCGTTTCTTTCTTCGTTTCTTCGTTTCTTTCTCCGTTTCTTTCTTCGTTTCTCCGTTTCTTTGTTCGTTTCTCCGTTTTTTGGTCGTTTCTCCGTTTCTTTGTTCGTTTCTCCGTTTCTTTGCTCGATTCTCCGTTTCTTTGTTCGTTTCTGTATTTCTTTGTTCGTTTCTCCGTTTCTTTGTTCGTTTCTTCGTTTCCTTGTTCGTTTCTCCGTTTCTTTGTTCGTTTCTCCGTTTCTTTGTTCGTTTCTTCGTTTCTCCGTTTCTTTCATCGTTTCTCCGTTTCTTTGTTCGTTTCTCCGTTTCTCCGTTTCTTTCTTCGTTTCTCCGTTTCTTTCTTCGTTTCTCCGTTTCTTTCTTCGTTTCTCCGTTTCTTTCTTCCTTTCTGCATTTATTTCTCCGTTTCTCCGTTTCTTTCTTCGTTTCTCCATTCCTTTCTTCGTTTCTCCGTTTCTTTCATCGTTTCTCCGTTTCTTTGTTCATTTCTCCGTTTCTTTCTTCGTTTCTTCGTTTCTTTCTTCGTTACTCCGTTTCTTTCTTCGTTTCTCCGTTTCTTTCTTCGTTTCTCCGTTTATTTCTTCGTTTCTCCATTTATTTCTCCGCTTTTCCGTTTCTTTCTTCGTTTCTCCGTTTCTTTGTTCGCTTCTCCGTTTCCTTGTTCGTTTCTCCGTTTCTTTCTTCGTTTCTCCGTTTCTTTCTTCGTTTCTCCGTGTCTTTCTCCGTTTCTCGGTTTATTTCTTCGTTTCTCCATTTATTTCTCCGATTCTCCGTTTCTTTCTTCGTTTCTTCGTTACTCCGTTTATTTCTCCGATTCTCCGTTTCTTTCTTCGTTTCTTCGTTACTCCGTTTATTTCTTCGTTTCTCCGTTTCTCTCTTCGTTTCTCCGATTCTTTCTTCGTTTCTCCGTTTCTTTGTTCATTTCTCCGTTTCTTTCTTCGCTTCTCCGTTTCTTTGTTCGTTTCTCCGTTTCTTTCTTCGTTTCTCCGTTTCTTTCTTCGTTTCTCCGTGTCTTTCGCCGTTTCTCGGTTTATTTCTTCGTTTCTCCATTTATTTCTCCGATTCTCCGTTTCTTTCTTCGTTTCTTCGTTACTCCGTTTATTTCTCCGATTCTCCGTTTCTTTCTTCGTTTCTTCGTTACTCCGTTTATTTCTTCGTTTCTCCATTTATTTCTCCGTTTCTCCGTTCCTTTCTTCGTTTCTCCGTGTCTTTCATCGTTTCTCCGTTTCTTTCTTCGTTTCTCCGTTTCTTTCTTCGTTTCTCCGTTTCTTTCTTCGTTTCTCCGTTTCTTTGTTCATTTCTACGTTTCTTTCTTCGTTTCTTTCTTCGTTACTCCGTTTCTTTCTTCGTTTCTCCGTTTCTTTCTCCGATTCTCCGTTTCTTTCTTCGTTTCTTTCTTCGTTACTCCGTTTCTTTCTTCGTTCCTCCGTTTCTATCTTCGTTTCTCTGTTTCTTTCTTCATTTCTCCGTTTATTTCTTCGTTTCTCCATTTATTTCTCCGTTTCTCAGTTTCTTTCTTCGTTTCTCCGTTTCTTTGTTCGTTTCTCCGTTTCTTTGTTCGTTTCTTCGTTTCTTTCTTCGTTACTCCGTTTCTTTCTTCGTTTCTCCGTTTCTTTCTTCGTTTCTCCGTTTCTTTCTTCGTTTCTCCGTTTATTTCTTCGTTTCTCCATTTATTTCTCCGTTTCTCCGTTTCTTTCTTCGTTTCTCCGTTTCTTTGTTCGTTTCTCCGTTCCTTTCTTTGTTTACTCGTTTCTTTCTTCGTTACTCCGTTTCTTTCTTCCTTTCTCCATTTATTTCTCCGCTTCTTTCTTCGTTTCTCCGTTTCCTTGTTCGTTTCTTCGTTTCTTTCTCCGTTACTCCGTTTCTTTCTTCGTTTCTCCGTTTCTTTCTTCGTTTCTCCGTTTCTTTCTTCGTTTCTCCGTTTCTTTGTGCATTTCTCCGTTTCTTTCTTCGTTTCTTCGTTTCTTTCTTCGTTACTCCGTTTCTTTCTTCGTTTCTCCGTTTCTTTCTTCGTTTCTCTGTTTATTTCTTCGTTTCTCCATTTATTTCTCCGCTGTTCCGTTTCTTTCTTCGTTTCTCCGTTTCTTTGTTCGCTTCTCCGTTTATTTCTTCGTTTCTCCATTTATTTCTCCGCTTTTCCGTTTCTTTCTTCGTTTCTCCGTTTCTTTGTTCGCTTCTCCGTTTCTTTGTTCGTTTCTCCGTTTCTTTCTTCGTTTCTCCGTTTCTTTCTTCGTTTCTCCGTGTCTTTCTCCGTTTCTCGGTTTATTTCTTCGTTTCTCCATTTATTTCTCCGTTTCTCCGTTTCTTTCTTCGTTTCTTCGTTACTCCGTTTATTTCTCCGATTCTCCGTTTCTTTCTTCGTTTCTTCGTTACTCCGTTTATTTCTTCGTTTCTCCGTTTCTTTCTTCGTTTCTCCGTTTCTTTGTTCATTTCTACGTTTCTTTCTTCGTTTCTTTCTTCGTTACTCTGTTTCTTTCTTCGTTTCTCCGTTTCTTTCTCCGATTCTCCGTTTCTTTCTTCGTTTCTTTCTTCGTTACTCCGTTTCTTTCTTCGTTCCTCCGTTTCTATCTTCGTTTCTTCGTTTCTTTCTTCGTTACTCCGTTTCTTTCTTCGTTCCTCCGTTTCTATCTTCGTTTCTCCGTTTCTTTCTTCATTTCTCCGTTTATTTCTTCGTTTCTCCATTTATTTCTCCGTTTCTCAGTTTCTTTCTTCGTAACTCCGTTTCTTTCTTCGTTTCTCCGTTTCTTTCTTCGTTTCTCCGTTTCTTTGTTCGTTTCTCCGTTTCTTTCTTCGTCTCTCCGTTTCTTTGTTCGTTTCTCCGTTTCTTTCCCCGTTTCTTCGTTTCTTTCTTCGTTTCTCCGTTTCTTTGTTCGTTTCTCCGTTTCTTTCTCTGTTTCTGCGTTTCTTTGTTCGTTTCTCCGTCTGTTTCTTCATTTCTCCATTTATTTCTCCGTTTCTCCGTTTCTTTGTTCGTTTCTCCATTTCTTTCTCCGTTTCTCGGTTTATTTCTTCGTTTCCCCATTTAGGTGGACCGGAAAGTAATGTCGTTTCTGCGCATGTCACTATTTGATTGTCATTTGTCAGCTCATTGTGTACATTAAAGTCGTAGCAAAGACATTCTGAGGTTATAGTGACTTGTTTAGTTATAAATAATTAAATTTAAAATTTTTTTTACAATTTTGGGTGAAATGGCCAGCCAAATACCAGAAGAGGTACATATCCGGCATTGCATGCTTTTTGAGTTTCGCAAGGGTAGTAACGCAACAGTTGCTACCAAAAACATTTGCGATGTTTATCCAAATGCATTAGACGTTCGTAAATGCCAAAGGTGGTTTTCCAAGTTCAAATCCGGTAATTTTGATCTTTCCGACTCGTATCGATCAGGAAGACCAACAACGTTAGACAATGACGTGTTAAGTGCGGAAGTGGAAGCAAATCCGTGTCAGACAATCGAGGAATTGTCAAACAGTCTTAACCAACCTTGGTCGACCATCCAAGCACATTTGCAGCAGATTGGGAAAGTAAGCAGAGCAGGTGTTTGGGTCCCGCATAATCTGTCCGAAGAGAACAAGGCTAACCGATCCACCACATGCAACTTATTGCTTCAACGGCACAATACAGAAGCGTTTTTTGATCGCTTGATCACCGGAGATGAAAAGTGGGTTCTTTATGATAATCCAAAACGCAAAAGGCAGTTGCTCTCTCCAAATGAATCGCCGCAAAGTACTGCTAAGCCAGGTTTACACCCCAAAAAGGCCCTTTTGTGTGTTTGGTGGAGTATTCGCGGCGTTGTTCATTTTGAAGTGCTGAAACCTGGACAGACTGTGAATGCAGACCTTTACTGTGAACAATTAGATCGTGTAAATAAATCTTTAATTGAAAAGTGGCCAGCGATTGTCAACAGAAAAGGCGTTATTCTGCAACACGATAATGCAAGACCGCACTGCGCAAGACGAACCTTGGCAAAAATTAATGAATTGGGGTGGGAGGTACTGCCTCACCCACCATACTCGCCCGATGTTGCACCATCGGATTTCCATTTATTCCGATCGCTTCAACACTTTCTAAGTGGCAAAAGATTTGCAAATTTGGATGATATTCAAAATGCCATCTCTGTATATTTTGCTCAAAAACCAATTGATTTTTATCGATCCGGCATTGAAAATTTGCACACTAGATGGCAAAAGGTTGTTGATAATGAGGGTGATTATATCATTGATTAAAAATAAAAACTCGTTAAAAATTTATGTGTTTGAATGTAATGTAAGGAAACGACATTACTTTCCGGTCCCCCTAATATTTCTTCGATTCTCCGTTTATTTCTTCGTTTCTCCATTTATTTCTCCGTTTCTCCGTTTCTTTGTTCGTTTCTCCATTTATTTCTCCGTGTCTTCGTTTCCTTGTTCGTTTCTCCGTTTCATTGTTCGTTTCTCCGTTTGTTTCTCCGTTTCTCCGTTTCTTTGTTCGTTTCTCCATTTATTTCTCCGTGTCTTCGTTTCTTTGTTCGTTTCTCCGTTTCTTTCTCCGTTTCTTCGTTTCGTTCTTCGTTTCTCCGTTTCTTTCATCGTTTCTCCGTTTCTTTGTTCGTTTCTCCGTTTCTTTGTTCGTTTCTCCGTTTCTTTTTTTCGTTTCTCCGTTTCTTTGTTCGTTTCTCCGTTTCTTTGTTCGTTTCTCCGTTTCTTTGTTCGTTTCTCCATTTCTACGTTTCTTTGTTCGTTTCTCCGTTCCTTTCTTCGTTTCTCCGTTTATTTCGTCGTTTCTCCGTTTCTTTCTTCGTTACCTGTGTCTTTCTTCGTTTCTTCGATTCTTTCTTTGTTTCTCCGTTTCTTTCATCGTTTCTTTCTCCGTTCCTCCGTTTCTTTCTTCGATTCTCCGTTTATTTCTCCGTTTCTTTCTTCGTTCCTCCGTTTCTTTCTTTGTTTCTCCGTTTCTTTCTTCATTTCTCCGTTTATTTCTTCGTTTCTCTGTTCCATTCTTCGTTTCTGCGTTTCTTTGTTCGTTTCTCCGTTTCTTTCTTCGTTTCTTCGTTTCTTTCTTCGTTTCTCCGTTTCTTTCATCGTTTCTCCGTTTCTTTCTCCGTTTCTCCGTTTCGATTAAATGATTGTAATAATTATAATTTCTATTATAAATCATTTGAGCTATAGTTAAATTATACACTAATACTCTAAATACATATTTAATATATTTTTTAATCTCTTTAGCCTCCAGAAGAATTTTATTTATACTATTTACTGTATATTATAATTTACACAGAATCGGAAATAAATCTAATTATTTATTTATAATAATTATTGTTCATTCACTTATTTTACCAAACATTTCGATTCTTCATGTATTAATCAAATGTTAAATTGATATATCTCATAGACAATTATTACTTTCCATGTTTTAACACTTTAAGAAACATCTCTTTACTTTGAAGTTCCATCAAAATCAATTGCTAGAGGCGAATCAATCATTTTTAATGCATAAATAAGATGCACATTGTTCGATCAGCATAGGGAACATGCGTAAATGTTAATAACAATCTCTGAAATGAACAAACATTCACAGAAACCGTTCGCCTTCGCAGACTTCGCAATATTTCGACATTTATTTATCATAATTAATAACAACCGTCGTTGGACCGTAGATTAAACAATTTTTGACAATGTTTCGGTATAAAAAGCCATCAATTTCTTGAAATATTTGGTTAGATCGAACAAGTACGATCGAAGAAGCCGTGGAATAAAATAAATGAATATTTCTCTACATATCGGAATTATAGTTTGTATGTATGCAAATATATTCTGAACCCGCTATTACAAATCCCTGTACCGTGGCAATTACGTGGGTTGCCATCTATTGGAGAAAGGGTTAAACTACACTTAAGGGGTGAAAACACCTGGCGGAGAAACGCTCAAGTTTGTCGAGGAATTGTTCTAATTTCCACAAATAGATGGCGCGACAAGTACAATTTACCGACATTAGAGATAAGTATTTCCATTTGTATGATATTCCCTACCGTGCGATAAAATAAATAAATACTTTTGTACAAACTTTTGTATGTTTCATCTTTCGAATAAATGTAAAATTAAACCTTCCCCGGTAAATTTTATTCTTGAATTTATTAATGTTTCTAGGACGATTTATTTCAGTATAAAGAGTGCTATAGGTGGGAAATTTGTGTACATAATAATTATTGAGTATAAAATAATTTTTCTTTTATTAGAGGTTAATATATTAAATAAGGAAGAAGAGTTCATCTTTATTATCTTAAATATAAAATTAAAATTAAAGAAATATTTGAATATAAAATGAAATATGTTAAAAATGTATTTTTGTTAATTATTAATAAAATAACTATAATAGATGTTTGTATAACAGATGAATATCCTATAATTATTATGATTGATTTTTTTGTTTAAGCAAATGATACGGGCAATAATTACATTAATTAGGCAAATAACATAAATTTCATTATTAAATTTTAATATGAGTTCTATAATAATTACAGGGATTAATTTTATTTAAGTTATTATAAAGAATATATTAATTCAATTTAATGAACAAATTAAAGAAATGAATCGAACATTTAAAGAGTACATCCCAATTATTAAGATAATGAAAAAAAAATAATTATTATAAATAAATAATTAGATTTATTTCCGATTCTGTGTAAATTATTATATATAGTAAATAGTATAAATAAAATTCTTCTGGAGGCTAAAGAGATTAAAAAATATATTAAATATGTATGTAGAGTATTAGTGTCTAATTTAACTATAGATCAAATGATTTATAATAGAAATTATAAATATTATAATCATTTAATCGAAACGGAGAAACGGAGAAACGGAGAAACGATGAAACGAAGGAAGAAACGGAGAAACGAAGAAAGAAACGGAGAAACGAAGAAAGAAACTGAGAAACGAAGAAAGAAACGGAGAAACGAAGAAAGAAACGGAGAATCGGAGAAATAAATGGAGAAACGAAGAAATAAACCGAGAAACGAAGAAAGGAACGGAGAAACGGAGAAATAAATAGAGAAACGAAGAAATAAACGGAGAAACGAAGAAAGAAACGGAGAAACGGACAAAGAAACGGAGAAACGAAGAAAGAAACGTAGAAACGAAGAAAGAAACGGAGAATCGGTGAAATAAATGGAGAAACGAAGAAATAAACCGAGAAACGGAGAAAGAAACGGAGAACCGAACAAAGAAACGGAGAAATGAAGAAAGAAACGGAGAAACGAACAAAGAAACGGAGAAACGTACTAAGAAACGGAGAAACGAAGAAAGAAACGGAGAAACGAAGAAAGAAACGCAGAAACGAAGAAAGAAACGGAGAAACGAAGAAAGAAACGGAGAAACGAAGAAAGAAACGGAGAAACGAAGAAAGATACGGAGAAACGGACAAATAAATGGAGAAAAGAAGAAATAAACGGAGAAACGAACAAAGAAACGGAGAAACGAACAAAGAAACGGAGAAACGAAGAAAGAAACGGAGAAACAAAGAAAGAAACGGAGAAACGGACAAAGAAACGGAGAAACGAAGAAAGAAACGGAGAAACGAAGAAAGAAACGGAGAAACGAACAAAGAAACGGAGAAACGAACAAAGAGACGGTGAAACGAACAAAGAAACGGAGAAACGAAGAAAGAAACGGAGAAACGAAGAAAGAAACGGAGAAACGAAGAAAGAAACGGAGAAACGAAGAAAGAAACGGAGAAACGAAGAAAGAAACGGAGAAACGAAGAAAGAAACGGAGAAACGAAGAAAGAAACGGAGAAACGAAGAAAGAAACGGAGAATCGGAGAAATAAATGGAGAAACGAAGAAATAAACGAAGAAACGAAGAAAGAAACGGAGAAACGGACAAAGAAACGGAGAAACGAACAAAGAAACGGAGAAACGAACAAAGAAACGGAGGAACGAAGAAAGAAACGGAGAAACGAACAAAGAAACGGAGAAACGAACAAAGAAACGGAGAAACGAAGAAAGAAACGGAGAAACGAAGAAAGAAACGGAGAAACGAAGAAAGAAACGGAGAAACGAAGAAAGAAACGGAGAAACGAAGAAAGAAACGGAGAATCGGAGAAATAAATGGAGAAACGAAGAAATAAACGAAGAAACGAAGAAAGAAACGGAGAAACGGACAAAGAAACGGAGAAACGAGGAAAGAAACGGAGAAACGAACAAAGAAACGGAGAAACGAACAAAGAAACGGTGAAACGAACAAAGAAACGGAGAAACGAAGAAAGAAACGGAGAAACGAAGAAAGAAACGGAGAAACGAAGAAAGAAACGGAGAAACGAAGAAAGAAACGGAGAAACGTAGAAAGAAACGGAGAAACGAAGAAAGAAACGGTGAAACGAAGAAAGAAACGGAGAAACGGAGAAATAAATGGAGAAACGAAGAAATAAACGAAGAAACGAAGAAAGAATCGGAGAAATGAACAAAGAAACGGAGAAACGAAGAAAGAAACCTAGAAACGAAGAAAGAAACGAAGAAACGAAGAAAGAAACGGAGAAACGAACAAAGAAACGGAGAAACGAAGAAAGAAACGGAGAAACGGAGAAATAAATGGGGAAACGAAGAAATAAACGAAGAAACGAAGAAAGAATCGGAGAAATGAACAAAGAAACGCAGAAACGAAGAAAGAAACGTAGAAACGAAGAAAGAAACGGAGAATCGGTGAAATAAATGGAGAAACGAAGAAATAAACCGAGAAACGGAGAAAGAAACGGAGAACCGAACAAAGAAACGGAGAAATGAAGAAAGAAACGGAGAAACGAACAAAGAAACGGAGAAACGTACTAAGAAACGGAGAAACGAAGAAAGAAACGGAGAAACGAAGAAAGAAACGCAGAAACGAAGAAAGAAACGGAGAAACGAAGAAAGAAACGGAGAAACGAAGAAAGAAACGGAGAAACGAAGAAAGAAACGGAGAATCGGAGAAATAAATGGAGAAACGAAGAAATAAACCGAGAAACGAAGAAAGGAACGGAGAAACGGAGAAATAAATAGAGAAACGAAGAAATAAACGGAGAAACGAAGAAAGAAACGGAGAAACGGACAAAGAAACGGAGAAACGAAGAAAGAAACGTAGAAACGAAGAAAGAAACGGAGAATCGGTGAAATAAATGGAGAAACGAAGAAATAAACCGAGAAACGGAGAAAGAAACGGAGAACCGAACAAAGAAACGGAGAAATGAAGAAAGAAACGGAGAAACGAACAAAGAAACGGAGAAACGTACTAAGAAACGGAGAAACGAAGAAAGAAACGGAGAAACGAAGAAAGAAACGCAGAAACGAAGAAAGAAACGGAGAAACGAAGAAAGAAACGGAGAAACGAAGAAAGAAACGGAGAAACGAAGAAAGATACGGAGAAACGGACAAATAAATGGAGAAAAGAAGAAATAAACGGAGAAACGAACAAAGAAACGGAGAAACGAACAAAGAAACGGAGAAACGAAGAAAGAAACGGAGAAACAAAGAAAGAAACGGAGAAACGGACAAAGAAACGGAGAAACGAAGAAAGAAACGGAGAAACGAAGAAAGAAACGGAGAAACGAACAAAGAAACGGAGAAACGAACAAAGAGACGGTGAAACGAACAAAGAAACGGAGAAACGAAGAAAGAAACGGAGAAACGAAGAAAGAAACGGAGAAACGAAGAAAGAAACGGAGAAACGAAGAAAGAAACGGAGAAACGAAGAAAGAAACGGAGAAACGAAGAAAGAAACGGAGAAACGAAGAAAGAAACGGAGAAACGAAGAAAGAAACGGAGAATCGGAGAAATAAATGGAGAAACGAAGAAATAAACGAAGAAACGAAGAAAGAAACGGAGAAACGGACAAAGAAACGGAGAAACGAACAAAGAAACGGAGAAACGAACAAAGAAACGGAGGAACGAAGAAAGAAACGGAGAAACGAACAAAGAAACGGAGAAACGAACAAAGAAACGGAGAAACGAAGAAAGAAACGGAGAAACGAAGAAAGAAACGGAGAAACGAAGAAAGAAACGGAGAAACGAAGAAAGAAACGGAGAAACGAAGAAAGAAACGGAGAATCGGAGAAATAAATGGAGAAACGAAGAAATAAACGAAGAAACGAAGAAAGAAACGGAGAAACGGACAAAGAAACGGAGAAACGAGGAAAGAAACGGAGAAACGAACAAAGAAACGGAGAAACGAACAAAGAAACGGTGAAACGAACAAAGAAACGGAGAAACGAAGAAAGAAACGGAGAAACGAAGAAAGAAACGGAGAAACGAAGAAAGAAACGGAGAAACGAAGAAAGAAACGGAGAAACGTAGAAAGAAACGGAGAAACGAAGAAAGAAACGGTGAAACGAAGAAAGAAACGGAGAAACGGAGAAATAAATGGAGAAACGAAGAAATAAACGAAGAAACGAAGAAAGAATCGGAGAAATGAACAAAGAAACGGAGAAACGAAGAAAGAAACCTAGAAACGAAGAAAGAAACGAAGAAACGAAGAAAGAAACGGAGAAACGAACAAAGAAACGGAGAAACGAAGAAAGAAACGGAGAAACGGAGAAATAAATGGGGAAACGAAGAAATAAACGAAGAAACGAAGAAAGAATCGGAGAAATGAACAAAGAAACGCAGAAACGAAGAAAGAAACCTAGAAACGAAGAAAGAAACGAAGAAACGAAGAAAGAAACGGAGAAACGTACAAAGAAACGGAGAAGCGAAGAAAGAAACGGAGAAACGAACAAAGAAACGGAGAAACGAAGAAAGAAACGGAGAAACGAAGAAAGAAACGGAGAAACGAACAAAGAAACGGGGAAACGAACAAAGAAACGGAGAAACGAACAAAGAAACGGAGAAACGAAGAAAGAAACGGAGAAACGAAGAAAGAAACGGAGAAACGAAGAAAGAAACGGAGAAACGAAGAAAGAAACGGAGAATCGGAGAAATAAATGGAGAAACGAAGAAATAAACCGAGAAACGGAGAAAGAAACGGAGAAACGAAGAAAGAAACGGAGAAACGAAGAAAGAAACGGAGAAACGAAGAAAGAAACGGAGAAACGAAGAAAGAAACGGAGAATACGAACAAAGACACGGAGAAACGAAGAAAGAAACGGAGAAACGAAGAAAGAAACGGAGTAACGAAAAAAGAAACGAAGAAACGAAGAAAGAAACGGAGAATCGGAGAAATAAATGGAGAAACGAAGAAATAAACCGAGAAACGGAGAAAGAAACGGAGAAACGAACAAAGAAATGGAGAAACGAACGAAGAAACGGAGAAACGAACAAAGAAACGGAGAAACGAACAAAGAAACGGAGAAACGGAGAAATAAATGGAGAAACGAACAAAGAAACGGAGAAACGAAGAAAGAAACGGAGGAACGGAGAAATAAATGGAGAAACGAAGAAAGAAACGGAGAAACGAAGAAAGAAACGGAGAAACGGAGAAATAAATGGAGAAACGAAGAAATAAACGGAGAAACGAACAAAGAAACGTTTCTCCGTTTCTCCGTTTCTCCGTTTCTCCGTTTCTCCGTTTCTCGGTTTCTCTGTTTCTCCGTTTCTCCGTTTCTCGGTTTCTCCGTTTTTCCGTTTCTCCGTTTCTCCGTTTCTCCGTATCTCCGTTTCTCCGTTTCTCGGTTTCTCCGTTTCTCCGTCTCTCGGTTTCTCCGTTTCTCGGTTTCTCCGTTTCTCCGTTTCTCGGTTTTTCCGTTTCTCCGTTTCTCCGTTTCACCGTTTTTTGTTCGTTTCTCCATTTATTTCTCCGATTCTCCGTTTCTTTCTTCGTTTCTCCGTTTCTTTCTTCGTTTCTTCGTTTCTTCGTTTCTTTCTTTGTTTCTCCGTTTCTTTCATCGTTTCTCCGTTTCTTTCTTCGTTTCTCCGTTTCATTCTTCGTTTCTCCGTTTCTTTCTTCGTTTCTCCGTTTCTTTCTTCGTTTCCCGTTTCTTTCTTCGTTTCTTCGTTTCGTTCTGCGTTTCTCCTTTTCTTTCTTCGTTTCTCCGTTTGTTTCTTCGTTTCTCCATTTATTTCTCCGTTTCTCCGTTTCTTTCTTCCTTTCTCCGTTTCTTTCTTCGATTCTCCGTTTATTTCTTCGTTTCTCCATTTATTTCTTCGTTTCTCCATTTCTTTCTTCGTTTCTCCGTTTCTTTCTTCGTTTCTCCGATTCTTACTTCGTTTCTTCGTTTCTCCGTTTCTCCGTTTCTCCGTTTCTCCGTTTCGATTAAACGATTATAATAGTTGTAATTTGTATTATAAATCATTTGAGCTATAGTTAAATTATACACTAATACCCTAAATACATATTTAATATATTTTTTAATCTCTTTAGCCTCCAGAAGAATTTTATTTATACTATTTACTGTATATAATAATTTACACAGAATCGGAAATAAATCTAATTATTTATTTATAATAATTATTTTTTATTCACTTATTTTACCAAAAATTTCGATTCTTCATGTATTAATCAAATGTTAAATTGATATATCTCATAGACAATTATTACTTTCAACGTTTTAAAACTTTAAGAAGCATATCTTTACTTTGATGTTCGATCAAAATCAATTGCTAGAGGCGAATCAATCATTTTTAATGCATAAATAAGATGCACATTGTTCGATCAATATAGGGAACATGCGTAAATGTTAATAACAATCGCTGAAATGAACAAACATTCACTGAAACCGTTCGCCTTCGCAGACTTCGCAATATCTTGACATTTCTTTATCACAATTAATAACAACCGTCGTTGGACCGTAGATTAAACAATTTTTGACAATGTTTCGGTATAAAAAGCCATCAATTTCTTGAAATATTTGGTTAGATCGAACAAATACGATTGAAGAAGCCGTGGGATAAAATAAATGAATATTTCTCTACATATCGGAATTATAGTTTGTATTTATGCAAATATATTCTGTACCCGCAATTACAGATCCCTGTAACGTGGTAATTACATGGGTTGCCATCTATTGGAGAAAGGGTTAAACTACACTTAAGGGGTGAAAACACCTGGCGGAGAAACGCTCAAGTTTGTCGAGGAATTGTTCTAATTATCCACAAATAGATGGCGCGACAAGTACAATTTACCGACATTAGAGATAAGTATTTCCATTTGTATGATATTCCCTACCGTGCGATAAAATAAATAAATACTTTTGTACAAACTTTTGTATGTTTCATCTTTCGAATAAATGTAAAATTAAACCTTCCCCGGTAAATTTTATTCTTGAATTTATTAATGTTTCTAGGACGATTTATTTCAGTATAAAGAGTGTTATAGGTGGGAAATTTGTGTACATAATAATTATTGAGTATAAAATAATTTTTCTTTTATTAGAGGTTAATATATTAAATAAGGAAGAAGAGTTCATCTTTATTATCTTAAATATAAAATTAAAGTTAAAGAAATATTTGAATATAAAATGAAATATGTTAAAAATGTATTCTTGTTAATTATTAATAAAATAACTATAATAGATGTTTGTATAACAGATGAATATCCTATAATTATTATGATTGATTTTTTTGTTTAAGAAAATGATACGGGCAATAATTACATTAATTAGGCAAATAACATAAATTTCATTATTAAATTTTAATATGAGTTCTATAATAATTACAGGGATTAATTTTATTAAAGTTATTATAAAGAATATATTAATTCAATTTAATGAACAAATTAAAGAAATGAATCGAACATTTAAAGAGTACATCCCAATTATTAAGATAATGAAAAAAAAATAATTATTATAAATAAATAATTAGATTTATTTCCGATTCTATGTAAATTATTATATATAGTAAATGGTATAAATAAAATTCTTCTGGAGGCCAAAGGGATTAAAAAATATATTAAATATGTATTTAGAGTATTAGTGTCTAATTTAACTATAGATCAAATGATTTATAATAGAAATTATAAATATTATAATCATTTAACCGAAACGGTGAAACGGAGAAACGGAGAAACGAACAAAGAAACGTTGAAACGAACAAAGAAACGGACAAACGAAGAAAGAAACGGAGAAACGAAGAAAGAAACTGAGAAACGAAGAAAGATACGGAGAATCGGAGAAATAAATGGAGAAACGAAGAAATAAACCGCGAAACGGAGAAAGAAACGGAGAAACGAACAAAGAAACGGTGAAACGAACAAAGAAACGGAGAAACGAAGAAAGAAACGGAGAAACGAAGAAAGAAACGGAGAAACGAAGAAAGAAACGGAGAAACGAAGAAAGAAACGGAGAATCGGAGCAATAAATGGAGAAACGAAGAAATAAACCGAGAAAGGAAGAAAGAAACGGGGAAACGAAGAAAGAAACGGAGAAACGAACAAAGAAACGCAGAAACGAAGAAAGAAACGGAGAAACGAAGAAAGAAACGGAGAAACGGACAAAGAAACGGAGAAACGAAGAAAGAAACGGAGAAACGAACAAAGAAACGGAGAAACGAACAAAGAAACAGAGAAACGAACAAAGAAACGGTGAAACGAACAAAGAAACGGAGAAACGAAGAAAGAAACGGAGAAACGAAGAAAGAAACGGAGAAACGAAGAAGAAACGGAGAAACGAAGAAAGAAACGGAGAAACGAAGAAAGAAACGGAGAAACGAAGAAAGAAACAGAGAAACGGAGAAATAAATGGAGAAACGAAGAAATAAACGAAGAAACGAAGAAGGAATCGGAGAAATGAACAAAGAAACGGAGAAACGAAGAAAGAAACCTAGAAACGAAGAAAGAAACGAAGAAACGAAGAAAGAAACGGAGAAACGAACAAAGAAACGGAGAAGCGAAGAAAGAAACGGAGAAACGAACAAAGAAACGGAGAAACGAACAAAGAAACGGAGAAACGAAGAAAGAAACGGAGAAACGAACAAAGAAACGTTGAAACGAGAAAGAAACGGAGAAACGAAGAAAGAAACGGAGAAACGAAGAAAGAAACTGAGAAACGAAGAAAGAAACGGAGAATCGGAGAAATAAATGGAGAAACGAAGAAATAAACCGAGAAACGGAGAAAGAAACGGAGAAACGAACAAAGAAACGGTGAAACGAACAAAGAAACGGAGAAACGAAGAAAGAAACGGAGAAACGAAGAAAGAAACGGAGAAACGAAGAAAGAAACGGAGAAACGAAGAAAGAAACGGAGAATCGGAGCAATAAATGGAGAAACGAAGAAATAAACCGAGAAAGGAAGAAAGAAACGGGGAAACGAAGAAAGAAACGGAGAAACGAACAAAGAAACGGAGAAACGGAGAAATAAATGGAGAAACGAAGAAATAAACGAAGAAACGAAGAAAGAATCGGAGAAATGAAGAAAGAAACGGAGAAACGAAGAAAGAAACAGAGAAACGGAGAAATAAATGGAGAAACGAAGAAATAAACGAAGAAACGAAGAAAGAATCGGAGAAATGAACAAAGAAACGGAGAAACGAAGAAAGAAACCTAGAAACGAAGAAAGAAACGAAGAAACGAAGAAAGAAACGGAGAAACGAACAAAGAAACGGAGAAGCGAAGAAAGAAACGGAGAAACGAACAAAGAAACGGAGAAACGAACAAAGAAACGGAGAAACGAAGAAAGAAACGGAGAAACGAACAAAGAAACGGGGAAACGAACAAAGAAACGGAGCAACGAACAAAGAAGCTAAGACACGGAGAAATAAATGGAGAAACGAACAAAGAAACGGAGAAACGAAGAAAGAAGCTAAGACACGGAGAAATAAATGGAGAAACGAACAAAGAAACGGAGAAACGAAGAAAGAAACGGAGAAACAAAGAAAGAAACGGAAAAACGAAGAAAGAAACGGAGAAACGAAGAAAGAAACGGAAATACGAAGAAAGAAACTGTGAAACGAAGAAAGAAACGGAGAAACGAAGAAAGAAACAGAGAAACGGAGAAATAAATAGAGAAACGAAGAAATAAACGAAGAAACGAAGAAAGAATCGGAGAAATGAACAAAGAAACGGAGAAACGAAGAAAGAAACCTAGAAACGAAGAAAGAAACGAAGAAACGAAGAAAGAAACGGGGAAACGAACAAAGAAACGGAGAAGCGAAGAAAGAAACGGAGAAACGAACAAAGAAACGGAGAAACGAACAAAGAAACGGAGAAACGAAGAAAGAAACGGAGAAACGAACAAAGAAACCGGGAAACGAACAAAGAAACGGAGCAACGAACAAAGAAGCTAAGACACGGAGAAATAAATGGAGAAACGAAGAAAGAAACGGAGAAACGAAGAAAGAAACGGAGAAACAAAGAAAGAAACGGAAAAACGAAGAAAGAAACGGAGAAACGAAGAAAGAAACGGAGATACGAAGAAAGAAACGGTGAAACGAACAAAGAAACGGAGAAACGAAGAAAGAAACGGAGAAACGAAGAAAGAAACGGAGAAACGAAGAAAGAAACGGTGAAACGAACAAAGAAACGGAGAAACGAAGAAAGAAACGGAGAAACGAAGAAAGAAACGGAGAAACGAACAAAGAAACGGAGAAACGAAGAAAGAAACGGAGAAACGAAGAAAGAAACGGAGAAACGGACAAAGAAACGGAGAAACGAAGAAAGAAACGGAGAAACGAACAAAGAAACGGAGAAACGAACAAAGAAACGGAGGAACGAAGAAAGAAACGGAGAAACGAACAAAGAAACGGAGAAACGAACAAAGAAACGGAGGAACGAAGAAAGAAACGGAGAAACGAAGAAAGAAACGGAGGAACGAAGAAAGAAACGGAGAAACGAAGAAAGAAACGGAGAAATAAATGGAGAAACGAAGATATAAACGGAGAAACGATGAAAGAAACGGAAAACGAAGAAAGAAACGGAGAAACGAAGAAAGAAACGGAGAAACGAAGAAAGAAACGGAGAAACGAAGAAAGAAACGGAGAAACGAACAAAGAAACGGAGAAACGAAGAAAGAAACGGAGAAACGAAGAAAGAAACGGAGAAACGGACAAAGAAACGGAGAAACGAAGAAAGAAACGGAGAAACGAACAAAGAAACGGAGAAACGAACAAAGAAACAGAGAAACGAACAAAGAAACGGTGAAACGAACAAAGAAACGGAGAAACGAAGAAAGAAACGGAGAAACGAAGAAAGAAACGGAGAAACGAAGAAGAAACGGAGAAACGAAGAAAGAAACGGAGAAACGAAGAAAGAAACGGAGAAACGAAGAAAGAAACAGAGAAACGGAGAAATAAATGGAGAAACGAAGAAATAAACGAAGAAACGAAGAAAGAATCGGAGAAATGAACAAAGAAACGGAGAAACGAAGAAAGAAACCTAGAAACGAAGAAAGAAACGAAGAAACGAAGAAAGAAACGGAGAAACGAACAAAGAAACGGAGAAGCGAAGAAAGAAACGGAGAAACGAACAAAGAAACGGAGAAACGAACAAAGAAACGGAGAAACGAAGAAAGAAACGGAGAAACGAACAAAGAAACGTTGAAACGAACAAAGAAACGGAGAAACGAAGAAAGAAACGGAGAAACGAAGAAAGAAACGGAGAAACGAAGAAAGAAACGGAGAAACGAAGAAAGAAACGGAGAATCGGAGCAATAAATGGAGAAACGAAGAAATAAACCGAGAAAGGAAGAAAGAAACGGGGAAACGAAGAAAGAAACGGAGAAACGAACAAAGAAACGGAGAAACGAAGAAAGAAACGGAGAAACGAAGAACGAAACGGAGAAACGGACAAAGAAACGGAGAAACGAAGAAAGAAACGGAGAAACGAAGAAAGAAACGGAGAAACGAACAAAGAAACGGAGAAACGAACAAAGAAACGGTGAAACGAACAAAGAAACGGAGAAACGAAGAAAGAAACGGAGAAACGAAGAAAGAAACGGAGAAACGAAGAAGAAACGGAGAAACGAAGAAAGAAACGGAGAAACGAAGAAAGAAACGGAGAAACGAAGAAAGAAACAGAGAAACGGAGAAATAAATGGAGAAACGAAGAAATAAACGAAGAAACGAAGAAAGAATCGGAGAAATGAACAAAGAAACGGAGAAACGAAGAAAGAAACCTAGAAACGAAGAAAGAAACGAAGAAACGAAGAAAGAAACGGAGAAACGAACAAAGAAACGGAGAAGCGAAGAAAGAAACGGAGAAACGAACAAAGAAACGGAGAAACGAACAAAGAAACGGAGAAACGAAGAAAGAAACGGAGAAACGAACAAAGAAACGGGGAAACGAACAAAGAAACGGAGCAACGAACAAAGAAGCTAAGACACGGAGAAATAAATGGAGAAACGAACAAAGAAACGGAGAAACGAAGAAAGAAGCTAAGACACGGAGAAATAAATGGAGAAACGAACAAAGAAACGGAGAAACGAAGAAAGAAACGGAGAAACAAAGAAAGAAACGGAAAAACGAAGAAAGAAACGGAGAAACGAAGAAAGAAACGGAAATACGAAGAAAGAAACTGTGAAACGAAGAAAGAAACGGAGAAACGAAGAAAGAAACAGAGAAACGGAGAAATAAATAGAGAAACGAAGAAATAAACGAAGAAACGAAGAAAGAATCGGAGAAATGAACAAAGAAACGGAGAAACGAAGAAAGAAACCTAGAAACGAAGAAAGAAACGAAGAAACGAAGAAAGAAACGGGGAAACGAACAAAGAAACGGAGAAGCGAAGAAAGAAACGGAGAAACGAACAAAGAAACGGAGAAACGAACAAAGAAACGGAGAAACGAAGAAAGAAACGGAGAAACGAACAAAGAAACCGGGAAACGAACAAAGAAACGGAGCAACGAACAAAGAAGCTAAGACACGGAGAAATAAATGGAGAAACGAAGAAAGAAACGGAGAAACGAAGAAAGAAACGGAGAAACAAAGAAAGAAACGGAAAAACGAAGAAAGAAACCGAGAAACGAAGAAAGAAACGGAGATACGAAGAAAGAAACGGTGAAACGAACAAAGAAACGGAGAAACGAAGAAAGAAACGGAGAAACGAAGAAAGAAACGGAGAAACGAAGAAAGAAACGGTGAAACGAACAAAGAAACGGAGAAACGAAGAAAGAAACGGAGAAACGGAGAAAGAAACGGAGAAACGAACAAAGAAACGGAGATACGGAGAAATAAATGGAGAAACGAAGAAATAAACGGAGAAACGAACAAAGAAACGGAGAAATGAAGAAAGAAGCGGAGAAACGAACAAAGAAACGGAGAAACGAACAAAGAAACGGAGGAACGAAGAAAGAAACGGAGAAACGGACAAAGAAACGGAGAAACGAACAAAGAAACGGAGGAACGAAGAAAGAAACGGAGAAACGAAGAAAGAAACGGAGAAATAAATGGAGAAACGAAGATATAAACGGAGAAACGATGAAAGAAACGGAAAACGAAGAAAGAAACGGAGAAACGAAGAAAGAAACGGAGAAACGAAGAAAGAAACGGAGAAACGAAGAAAGAAACTGAGAAACGAAGAAAGAAACGGAGAATCGGAGAAATAAATGGAGAAACGAAGAAATAAACCGAGAAACGGAGAAAGAAACGGAGAAACGAACAAAGAAACGGAGAAACGGAGAAACGAACAAAGAAACGGAGAAACGAACAAAGAAACGGAGAAACGAAGGAAGAAACGGAGAAACGGAGAAATAAATGGAGAAACGAAGAAATAAACGAAGAAACGAAGAAAGAATCGGAGAAATGAACAAAGAAACGGAGAAACGAAGAAAGAAACGGAGAAACGGACAAAGAAACGGAGAAACGAACAAAGAAACGGAGGAACGAAGAAAGAAACGGAGAAACGAAGAAAGAAACGGAGAAATAAATGGAGAAACGAAGATATAAACGGAGAAACGATGAAAGAAACGGAAAACGAAGAAAGAAACGGAGAAACGAAGAAAGAAACGGAAAAACGAAGAAAGAAACGGAGAAACGGACAAAGAAACGGAGAAACGAACAAAGAAACGGAGGAACGAAGAAAGAAACGGAGAAACGAAGAAAGAAACGGAGAAATAAATGGAGAAACGAAGATATAAACGGAGAAACGATGAAAGAAACGGAAAACGAAGAAAGAAACGGAAATACGAAGAAAGAAACTGTGAAACGAAGAAAGAAACGGAGAAACGAAGAAAGAAACAGAGAAACGGAGAAATAAATAGAGAAACGAAGAAATAAACGAAGAAACGAAGAAAGAATCGGAGAAATGAACAAAGAAACGGAGAAACGAAGAAAGAAACCTAGAAACGAAGAAAGAAACGAAGAAACGAAGAAAGAAACGGGGAAACGAACAAAGAAACGGAGAAGCGAAGAAAGAAACGGAGAAACGAACAAAGAAACGGAGAAACGAACAAAGAAACGGAGAAACGAAGAAAGAAACGGAGAAACGAACAAAGAAACCGGGAAACGAACAAAGAAACGGAGCAACGAACAAAGAAGCTAAGACACGGAGAAATAAATGGAGAAACGAAGAAAGAAACGGAGAAACGAAGAAAGAAACGGAGAAACAAAGAAAGAAACGGAAAAACGAAGAAAGAAACCGAGAAACGAAGAAAGAAACGGAGATACGAAGAAAGAAACGGTGAAACGAACAAAGAAACGGAGAAACGAAGAAAGAAACGGAGAAACGAAGAAAGAAACGGAGAAACGAAGAAAGAAACGGTGAAACGAACAAAGAAACGGAGAAACGAAGAAAGAAACGGAGAAACGGAGAAAGAAACGGAGAAACGAACAAAGAAACGGAGATACGGAGAAATAAATGGAGAAACGAAGAAATAAACGGAGAAACGAACAAAGAAACGGAGAAATGAAGAAAGAAGCGGAGAAACGAACAAAGAAACGGAGAAACGAACAAAGAAACGGAGGAACGAAGAAAGAAACGGAGAAACGGACAAAGAAACGGAGAAACGAACAAAGAAACGGAGGAACGAAGAAAGAAACGGAGAAACGAAGAAAGAAACGGAGAAATAAATGGAGAAACGAAGATATAAACGGAGAAACGATGAAAGAAACGGAAAACGAAGAAAGAAACGGAGAAACGAAGAAAGAAACGGAGAAACGAAGAAAGAAACGGAGAAACGAAGAAAGAAACTGAGAAACGAAGAAAGAAACGGAGAATCGGAGAAATAAATGGAGAAACGAAGAAATAAACCGAGAAACGGAGAAAGAAACGGAGAAACGAACAAAGAAACGGAGAAACGGAGAAACGAACAAAGAAACGGAGAAACGAACAAAGAAACGGAGAAACGAAGAAAGAAACGGAGAAACGGAGAAATAAATGGAGAAACGAAGAAATAAACGAAGAAACGAAGAAAGAATCGGAGAAATGAACAAAGAAACGGAGAAACGAAGAAAGAAACGGAGAAACGAACAAAGAAACGGGGAAACGAACAAAGAAACGGAACAACGAACAAAGAAGCTAAGACACGGAGAAATAAATGGAGAAACGAACAAAGAAACGGAGAAACGAAGAAAGAAACGGAGAAACAAAGAAAGAAACGGAAAAACGAAGAAAGAAACGGAGAAACGAAGAAAGAAACGGAGATACGAAGAAAGGAACGGTGAAACGAACAAAGAAACGGAGAAACGAAGAAAGAAACGGAGAAACGGAGAAAGAAACTGAGAAACGAACAAAGAAACGGAGATACGGAGAAATAAATGGAGAAACGAAGAAATAAACGGAGAAACGAACAAAGAAACGGAGAAACGAAGAAAGAAGCGGAGAAACGAACAAAGAAACGGAGAAACGAACAAAGAAACGGAGGAACGAAGAAAGAAACGGAGAAACGAACAAAGAAACGGAGCAACGAACAAAGAAGCTAAGACACGGAGAAATAAATGGAGAAACGAATAAAGAAACGGAGAAACGAAGAAAGAAACGGAGAAACAAAGAAAGAAACGGAGAAACGAAGAAAGAAACGGAGAAACGAAGAAAGAAACGGAGAAACGAAGAAAGAAACGGAGAAACGAGCAAAGAAACGGAGAAACGAAGAAAGAAACGGAGAAACGAAGAAAGAAACGGAGAAACGGAGAAATAAATGGAGAAACGAAGAAATAAACGGACAAGCGAAGAAAGGAACGGAGAAACGAAGAAAGAAACGGACAACCGAAGAAAGAAACGGAGTAACGAAGAAAGAAAAGAAGAATCGAAGAAAGAATCGGAAAAATAAATGGAGAAACGTAGAAATAAACCGAGTAACGGAGAAAGATACGGAGAAACGAACAAAGAAACTGAGAAACGAAGAAAGACAAGGAGAAACGAACAAAGAAACGTAGAAACGAAGAAAGAAACGGAGAAACGAAGAAAGAAACGGAGAAACGGAGAAATAAATGCAGAAACGAAGAAATAAACGGAGAAAGGAAGAAAGAAACGGAGATACGAAGAAAGAAGCGGAGAAACGAACAAAGAAACGGAGAAACGAACAAAGAAACGGAGGAACGAACAAAGAAACGGGGAAACGAACAAAGAAACGGAGCAACGAACAAAGAAGCTAAGACACGGAGAAATAAATGGAGAAACGAACAAAGAAACGGAGAAACGAAGAAAGAAGCTAAGACACGGAGAAATAAATGGAGAAACGAACAAAGAAACGGAGAAACGAAGAAAGAAACGGAGAAACAAAGAAAGAAACGGAAAAACGAAGAAAGAAACGGAGAAACGAAGAAAGAAACGGAGATACGAAGAAAGAAACGGTGAAACGAACAAAGAAACGGAGAAACGAAGAAAGAAACGGAGAAACGAAGAAAGAAACGGAGAAACAAAGAAAGAAACGGAGAAACGAAGAAAGAAACGGAGAAACGAGCAAAGAAACGGAGAAACGAAGAAAGAAACGGAGAAACGAAGAAAGAAACGGAGAAACGGAGAAATAAATGGAGAAACGAAGAAATAAACGGACAAGCGAAGAAAGGAACGGAGAAACGAAGAAAGAAACGGACAACCGAAGAAAGAAACGGAGTAACGAAGAAAGAAACGAAGAATCGAAGAAAGAATCGGAAAAATAAATGGAGAAACGTAGAAATAAACCGAGTAACGGAGAAAGATACGGAGAAACGAACAAAGAAACTGAGAAACGAAGAAAGACAAGGAGAAACGAACAAAGAAACGTAGAAACGAAGAAAGAAACGGAGAAACGAAGAAAGAAACGGAGAAACGGAGAAATAAATGCAGAAACGAAGAAATAAACGGAGAAAGGAAGAAAGAAACGGAGAAACGGAGAAAGAAACGGAGAAACGGAGAAATAAATGGAGAAACGAAGAAATAAACGGAGAAACGGAGAAAGAAACGGAGAAACGAAGAATGAAACGGAGAAACGAAGACAGAAACGGAGAAACGAAGAAAGAATCGGAGAAACGAAGAAAGAAACGGAGAAACAAAGAAAAAAACGGAGAAACGGAAAAATAAATGGAGAAACGAAGAAATAAACGGAGAAACGAACAAAGAAACGGAGAAACGAAGAAAGAAACGGAGAAACGAAGACAGAAACGGAGAAACGAAGAAAGAAACGGAGAAACGAAGAAAGAAACGGAGAATCGGAGAAATAAATGGAGAAACGAAGAAATAAACGGACAAACGAAGAAAGGAACGGAAAACGAAGAAGGAAACGGACAACCGAAGAAAGAAACGGAGTAACGAAGAAAGAAACGAAGAATCGAAGAAAGAATCGGAGAAATAAATGGAGAAACGAAGAAATAAACCGAGTAACGGAGAAAGATACGGAGAAACGAACAAAGAAACTGAGAAACGAAGAAAGACACGGAGAAACGAACAAAGAAACGGAGAAACGAACAAAGAAAGGAGAAACGAACAAAGAAACGGAGAAACGGAGAAATAAATGGAGAAACGGTGAAATAAATGGAGAAACGAACAAAGAAACGGAGAAACGAACAAAGAAACGGAGAATCGAAGAAAGAAACGGAGAAACGAAGAAAGAAACAGTGTAACGAAGAAAGAAACGGAGAAACGAAGAAAGAAACGGAGATACGAAGAAAGAAACAGAGAAACCAACAAAGAAACGGAGATACGAAGAAAGAAACGGTGAAACGAACAAAGAAACGGAGAAACAAAGAAAAAAACGTAGAAACGGAAAAATAAATGGAGAAACGAAGAAATAAACGGAGAAACGAACAAAGAAACGGAGAAACGAAGAAAGAAACGGAGAAACGAAGACAGAAACGGAGAAACGAAGAAAGAAACGGAGAAACGAAGAAAGAAACGGAGAATCGGAGAAATAAATGGAGAAACGAAGAAATAAACGGACAAACGAAGAAAGGAACGGAAAACGAAGAAGGAAACGGACAACCGAAGAAAGAAACGGAGTAACGAAGAAAGAAACGAAGAATCGAAGAAAGAATCGGAGAAATAAATGGAGAAACGAAGAAATAAACCGAGTAACGGAGAAAGATACGGAGAAACGAACAAAGAAACTGAGAAACGAAGAAAGACACGGAGAAACGAACAAAGAAACGTAGAAACGAAGAAAGAAACGGAGAAACGAAGAAAGAAACGGAGAAACGAAGAAATAAATGCAGAAACGAAGAAATAAACGGAGAAAGGAAGAAAGAAACGGAGAAACGAAGAAAGAAACGGAGAAACGGAGAAATAAATGGAGAAACGAAGAAATAAACGGAGAAACGGAGAAAGAAACGGAGAAACGAAGAAAGAAACGGAGAAATGAGGACAGAAACGGAGAAACGAAGAAAGAAACGGAGAAACGAAGAAAGAAACGGAGATACGAAGAAAGAAACAGAGAAACAAACAAAGAAACGGAGATACGAAGAAAGAAACGGAGAAACGAACAAAGAAACGGAGAAACGAAGAAAGAAACGGAGAAACGGAAAAATAAATGGAGAAACGAAGAAATAAACGGAGAAACGAACAAAGAAACGAGGAAACGAACAAGGAAACGGAGAAACGAACAAAGAAACGGAGAAACGAATAAAGAAAGGAGAAACGAACAAAGAAACGGAGAAACGGAGAAATAAATGGAGAAACGGTGAAATAAATGGAGAAACGAACAAAGAAACGGAGAAACGAACAAAGAAACGGAGAATCGAAGAAAGAAACGGCGAAACGAAGAAAGAAACAGTGTAACGTAGAAAGAAACGAAGAAACGAAGAAAGAAACGGAGTAACGAAGAAAGAAACGAAGAATCGAAGAAAGAATCGGAGAAATAAATGGAGAAACGAAGAAATAAGCCGAGTAACGGAGAAAGATACGGAGAAACGAACAAAGAAACTGAGAAACGAAGAAAGACACGGAGAAACGAACAAAGAAACGTAGAAACGAAGAAAGAAACGGAGAAACGAAGAAAGAAACGGAGAAACGGAGAAATAAATGCAGAAACGAAGAAATAAACGGAGAAAGGAAGAAAGAAACGGAGAAACGAAGAAAGAAACGGAGAAACGGAGAAATAAATGGAGAAACGAAGAAATAAACGGAGAAACGGAGAAAGAAACGGAGAAACGAAGAATGAAACGGAGAAACGAAGACAGAAACGGAGAAACGAAGAAAGAAACGGAGAAACGAAGAAAGAAACGGAGATACGAAGAAAGAAACAGAGAAACAAACAAAGAAACGGAGATACGAAGAAAGAAACGGAGAAACGAACAAAGAAACGGAGAAACGAACAAAGAAACGGAGAAACGGAAAAATAAATGGAGAAACGAAGAAATAAACGGAGAAACGAGCAAAGAAACGAGGAAACGAACAAAGAAACGGAGAAACGAACAAAGAAACGAGGAAACGAACAAAGAAACGGAGAAACGAACAAAGAAACGGAGAAACGAACAAAGAAAGGAGAAACGAACAAAGAAACGTAGAAACGAAGAAAGAAACGGAGAAACGAAGAAAGAAACGGAGTAACGAAGAAAGAAACGAAGAAACGGAGAATCGGAGAAATAAATGGAGAAATGAAGAAATAAACCGAGAAACGGAGAAAGAAACGGAGAAACGAAGAAGGAAACGGAGAAACGAACAAAGAAACGGAGAAACGAACAAAGAAACGGTGAAACGAAGAAAGAAACGGAGAAACGAAGAAAGAAACGGAGAAACGGAGAAATAAACGTAGAAACGAAGAAATAAAAGGAGAAACGAAGAAGGAAACGTAGAAACGAAGAAAGAAACGGAGAAACGAAGAAAGAAACGGAGTAACGAAGAAAGAAACGAAGAAACGGAGAATCGGAGAAATAAATGGAGAAATGAAGAAATAAACCGAGAAACGGAGAAAGAAACGGAGAAACGAAGAAGGAAACGGAGAAACGAACAAAGAAACGGAGAAACGAAGAAAGAAACGGAGAAACGAAGAAAGAAACGGAGAAACGGAGAAATAAATGGAGAAACGAAGAAATAAACGGAGAAACGAAGAAGGAAACGTAGAAACGAAGAAAGAAACGGAGAAACGAAGAAAGAAACGGAGTAACGAAGAAAGAAACGAAGAAACGGAGAATCGGAGAAATAAATGGAGAAATGAAGAAATAAACCGAGAAACGGAGAAAGAAACGGAGAAACGAAGAAGGAAACGGAGAAACGAACAAAGAAACGGAGAAACGAACAAAGAAACGGAGAAACGAAGAAAGAAACGGAGAAACGAAGAAAGAAACGGAGTAACGAAGAAAGAAACGAAGAAACGGAGAATCGGAGAAATAATTGGAGAAACGATGAAATAGACCGAGAAACGGAGAAAGAAACGGAGAAACGAACAAAGAAACGGAGAAACGAAGAAAGAAACGAAGGAACGAAGAAAGAAACGGAGAAACGAACAAAGAAACGGAGAAACGTTTCTCCGCTTCTCCGCTTCTCCGTTTCTCCGTTTCTCGGTTTCTCTATTTCTCCGTTTCTCGGTTTCTCTGTTTCTCCGTTTCTCCGTTTCTCCGTTTCTCCGTTTCTCCGTTTCTCCGTATCTCCGTTTCTCCGTTTCTCGGTTTCTCGGTTTCTCCGTTTCTCCGTCTCTCGGTTTCTCCGTTTCTCGGTTTCTCCGTTTCTCCGTTTCTCCGTTTCTCCGTTTCTCCGTTTCACCGTTTTTTGTACGTTTCTCCATTTATTTCTCCGATTCTCCGTTTCTTTCTTCGTTTCTCCGTTTCTTTCTTCGTTTCTTCGTTTCTTTGTTCGTTTCTCCGTTTCTTTGTTGGTTTCTCCGTTTCTTTGTTCGTTTCTCCGTTTCTTTCTTCGTTTCTCCGTTTCTTTGTTCGTTTCTCCGTTTCTTTCTCCGTTTCACGGTTTATTTCTTCGTTTCTCCATTTATTTCTCCGATTCTCCGTTTCTTTCTTCGTTTCTTTCTTCGTTACTCCGTTTCTTTCTTCGTTTCTCCGTTTCTTTCTTCGTTTCTCCGTTTCTTTCCTCGTTTCTCTGTTTATTTCTTCGTTTCTCCATTTATTTCTCCGTTTCTCCATTTATTTCTCCGTTTCTCCGTTTCTTTCTTCGTTTCTCCGTTTCTTTCTTCGTTTCTCCATTTAGTTCTCCGTTTCTCCGTTTCTTTGTTCGTTTCTCCGTTTCTTTGTTCGTTTCTCGGTTTCTTTCTTCGATTCTCCGTTTCTTTGTTCGTTTCTCCGTTTCTCGGTTTATTTCTCCGTTTCTCCATTTATTTCTCCGATTCTCCGTTTCTTTCTTCGTTTCTTCGTTTCTTTCTTCGTTAGTCCGTTTCTTTCTTCGTTTCTCCACTTATTTCTCCGATTCTCCGTTTCTTTCTTCGTTTCTTCGTTTCTTTCTTCGTTACTCCGTTTCTTTCTTCGTTTCTCCGTTTCTTTATTCGATTCTCCGTTTCTTTCTTCGATTCTCCGTTTATTTCTTCGTTTCTCCATTTATTTCTCCGTTTCTCCGTTTCTATCTTTGTTTCTCCGTTTCTTTGTTCGTTTCTTCGTTTCTCCGTTTCTTTCTTCATTTCTCCGTTTCTTAGTTCATTTCTCCGTTTCTTTCTTTGTTTCTTCGTTTCTTTCTTCGTAACTCCGTTTCTTTCTTCGTTTCTCCGTTTCTTTCTTCGTTTCTCCGTTTCTTTCTTCGTTTCTCCGTTTACTTCTTCGTTTCTCCATTTATTTCTCCGTTTCTCTCTTTCTTTCTTCGTTTCTCCGTTTCTTTGTTCGTGTCTCCGTTTCTTTGTTCGTTTCTCCGTTTCTTTGTTCGTTTCTCCGTTTCTTTCTCCGTTTCACGGTTTATTTCTTCGTTTCTCCATTTATTTCTCCGATTCTCCGTTTCTTTCTTCGTTTCTTTCTTCGTTACTCCGTTTCTTTCTTCGTTTCTCCGTTTCTTTCTTCGTTTCTCCGTTTCTTTCTTCGTTTCTCCGTTTATTTCTTCGTTTCTCCATTTATTTCTCCGTTTCTCCGTTTCTTTCTTCGTTTCTCCGTTTCTTTCTTCGTTTCTCCATTTAGTTCTCCGTTTCTCCGTTTCTTTGTTCGTTTCTCCGTTTCTTTGTTCGTTTCTCGGTTTCTTTCTTCGATTCTCCGTTTCTTTGTTCGTTTCTCCGTTTCTCGGTTTATTTCTCCGTTTCTCCATTTATTTCTCCGATTCTCCGTTTCTTTCTTCGTTTCTTCGTTTCTTTCTTCGTTAGTCCGTTTCTTTCTTCGTTTCTCCACTTATTTCTCCGATTCTCCGTTTCTTTCTTCGTTTCTTCGTTTCTTTCTTCGTTACTCCGTTTCTTTCTTCGTTTCTCCGTTTCTTTATTCGATTCTCCGTTTCTTTCTTCGATTCTCCGTTTATTTCTTCGTTTCTCCATTTATTTCTCCGTTTCTCCGTTTCTATCTTTGTTTCTCCGTTTCTTTGTTCGTTTCTTCGTTTCTCCGTTTCTTTCTTCATTTCTCCGTTTCTTAGTTCATTTCTCCGTTTCTTTCTTTGTTTCTTCGTTTCTTTCTTCGTAACTCCGTTTCTTTCTTCGTTTCTCCGTTTCTTTCTTCGTTTCTCCGTTTCTTTCTTCGTTTCTCCGTTTACTTCTTCGTTTCTCCATTTATTTCTCCGTTTCTCTCTTTCTTTCTTCGTTTCTCCGTTTCTTTGTTCGTGTCTCCGTTTCTTTGTTCGTTTCTCCGTTTCTTTGTTCGTTTCTCCGTTTCTTTCTCCGTTTCACGGTTTATTTCTTCGTTTCTCCATTTATTTCTCCGATTCTCCGTTTCTTTCTTCGTTTCTTTCTTCGTTACTCCGTTTCTTTCTTCGTTTCTCCGTTTCTTTCTTCGTTTCTCCGTTTCTTTCTTCGTTTCTCCGTTTATTTCTTCGTTTCTCCATTTATTTCTCCGTTTCTCCGTTTCTTTCTTCGTTTCTCCGTTTCTTTCTTCGTTTCTCCGTTTATTTCTTCGTTTCTCCATTTATTTCTCCGTTTCTCCGTTTCTTTCTTCGTTTCTCCGTTTCTTTGTTCGTTTCTCCGTTCCTTTCTTTGTTTAATCGTTTCTTTCTTCGTTACTCCGTTTCTTTCTTCCTTTCTCCATTTATTTCTCCGCTTCTTTCTTCGTTTCTCCGTTTCCTTGTTCGTTTCTTCGTTTCTTTCTCCGTTACTCCGTTTCTTTCTTCGTTTCTCCGTTTCTTTCTTCGTTTCTCCGTTTCTTTCTTCGTTTCTCCGTTTCTTTCTCAGTTTCTACGTTTCTTTGTTCATTTCTACGTTTCTTTCTTCGTTTCTTCGTTTCTTTCTTCGTTACTCCGTTTCTTTCTTCGTTTCTCCGTTTCTTTCTCCGATTCTCCGTTTCTTTCTTCGTTTCTTCCTTCGTTACTCCGTTTCTTCCTTCGTTTCTCCGTTTCTTTCTTCGTTTCTCCGTTTCTTTCTTCGTTTCTCCGTTTATTTCTTCGTTTCTCCATTTATTTCTTCGCTTCTCCGTTTCTATCTTCGTTTCTCCGTTTCTTTCTTCGTTTCTCCGTTTATTTCTTCGTTTCTCCATTTATTTCTCCGATTCTCCGTTTCTTTCTTCGTTACTCCGTTTCTTTCTTCGTTTCTCCGTTTCTTTCTTCGTTTCTCCGTTTCTTTCTTCGTTTCTCCGTTTATTTCTTCGTTTCTCCATTTATTTCTCCGTTTCTCAGTTTCTTTCTTCGTTTCTCTGTTTCTTTCTTCGTTTCTCCGTTTCTTTGTTCGTTTCTCCGTTTCTTTGTTCGTTTCTCCGTTTCTTTCTTCGTTTCTCCGTTTCTTTCTTCGTTTCTCCGTTTCTTTCTTCGTTTCTCCGTTTCTTTCTTCGTTTCTCCGTTTATTTCTTCGTTTCTCCATTTATTTCTCCGTTTCTCCGTTTCTTTCTTCGTTTCTCCGTTTCTTTGCTCGTTTCTCCGTTCCTTTCTTTGTTTAATCGTTTCTTTCTTCGTTTCTCCGTTTCTTTCTTCGTTTCTCCGTTTCTTTCTTCGTTTCTCCGTTTCTTTCTTCGTTGCTCCGTTTCTCCGTTTCTCCGTTTCTCCGTTTCGATTAAATGATTATAATAGTTATAATTTCTATTATAAATCATTTGAGCTATATTTAAATTATACTCTAATACTCTGAATACATATTTAATATATTTTTTAATCTCTTTAGCCTCCAGAAGAATTTTATTTATACTATTGTTGTTCCGTTCTCCCCTCCTATCACTTTGATCTCTGGAGGAGAGATCCTTTTGCATGATTTATCCCCGTACGAGCCCCCAAATAACTATTGCTCTAATGTGGTATATTAAAGTATATTTAATAATATTATATATTACAATGATGGTAGTGTTAGATGTAGTGTCAGTGGTTAGTTTCGCTGGATACGTCTTTTAGTTGTCTCGTCTTATCGTCTTTTTAGTCATACCGTCCGCGACACACTCTTCGGGCATACTCTCGTCGTCATACTTTGTCATACTATGTTCCTACGTTCTTCTCGCGCTCTATATAGTCATTCCCATTCATTCTCTTTCATTCCTATCCTCAGTCTCTCTCACTTCAGACATTCGGCCACGCTCGGCCATCCCAATCACCCGTCATTTCTAAACACTCTTCACTTTCTCCGAACCACATGTATTTCCTTTGATCTCCATGCATTCTCACGCTCGGTCGTCGCACAAGACCCCCTGTAAAGGATACTCATGCCTTCCAGGAAAACTAGCGGGCCGATCGGCGCTAAATGTTTACTCCAACTCGAGTCCAACCGCGCACGTTATCTTGTTTAGGCCTACGCTCGAAGCAAGCCTAAGCGGACGCCGAAAATCCGATACTACACTATTTACTGTATATAATAATTTTTACAGAATCGGAAATAAATCTAATTATTTATTTATAATAATTATTGTTTATTCACTTATTTTACCAAAAATTTCGATTCTTCATGTATTAATCAAATGTTAAATTGATATATCTCATAGACAATTATTACTTTCCATGTTTTAAAACTTTAAGAAACATCTCTTTACTTTGAAGTTCGATCAAAATCAATTGCTAGAGGCGAATCAATCATTTTTAATGCATAAATAAGATGCACATTGTTCGATCAATATAGGGAACATGCGTAAATGTTAATAACAATCGCTGAAATGAACGTACATTCACCGAAACCATTCGCCCTCGAAGATTTCGCAATATCTTGATGTTTGTTTATCATAATTATTAACAACCGTCGTTGGGCCGTAGATTAGACAATTTTTGACAATGTTTCGGTATAAAAAGCCATCAATTTCTTGAAATATTTGGTTAGATCGAACAAATACGATCGAAGAAGCCGTGGGACAAAATAAATGAATATTTCTCTACATATCGGAACTATAGTTTGTATGTATGCAAATATACTCTGAACCTGCAATTACAAATCCCTGTAACGTGGTAATTACATGGGTTGCCATCTATTGGAGAAAGGGTTAAACTACACTTAAGGGGTGAAAACACCTGGCGGAGAAACGCTCAAGTTTGTCGAGGAATTGTTCTAATTTCCACAAATAGATGGCGCGACAAGTACAATTTACCGACATTAGAGATAAGTATTTCCATTTGTCTGATATTCCCTACCGTGCGATGAAATAAATAAATACTTTTGTACAAACTTTTGTATGTTTCATCTTTCGAATAAATGTAAAATTAAACCTTCCACGGTAAATTTTAATCTTGAATTTATTAATGTTTCTAGGACGATTTAATTCAGTATAAGGAGTGCTATAGGTGGGAAATTTGTGTACATAATAATTATTGAGTATAAAATAATTTTTCTCTCATTAGAGGATAATATATTAAATAAGGAAGAAGAGTTAATCTTTATTATTATAAATATAAAAATTAAAATTAAAGAAATTATTGAATATAAAATGAAATATGTTAAAAATGTATTTTTGTTAATTATTAATAAAATAACTATAATAGATGTTTGTATAACAGATGAATATCCTGTAATTATTATGATTGATTTTTTTGTTTAAGCAAATGTTAGGGGCAATAATTACATTAATTAGGCAAATAAAATAAATTTCATTATTAAATTTTAATATGAGTTGTTTAATAATAATAGGGATTAATTTTATTAAAGTTATTATAAAGAATAGATTAATTCAATTTAATGAATAAATTAAAGAAATGAATCGAACATTTAAAGAGTACATCCCAATTTTTGAGATAGGTGAAAAAAAAAAAATTATTATAAATAAATAATTAGATTTATTTCCGATTCTGTGTAAATAATTATATATAGTAAATAGTATAAATAAAATTCTTCTGGAGGCCAAAGAGATTAAAAAATATATTAAATATGTATTTAGAGTATTAGTGTCTAATTTAACTATACATCAAATGATTTATAATAGAAATTATAAATATTATAATCATTTAATCGAAACGGTGAAACGGAGAAACGGAGAAACGATGAAACGAAGGAAGAAACGGAGAAACGAAGAAAGAAATGGAGAAATGAAGAAAGAAACGAAGAAACGAAAAAAGAAACGGAGAAACGAACAAAGAAACGGAGAAACGAACAAAGAAACGGAGAAACGAAGAATGAAACGGAGAAACGAAGAAAGAAACGAAGAAAGAAACTGAGAATCGGAGAAATAAATGGAGAAACAAAGAAATAAACCGAGAAACGGAGAAAGAAACGGAGAAACGGACAAAGAAACGGAGAAACGAAGAAAGAAACGGAGAAACGAACAAAGAAACGGAGAAACGAAGAAAGAAACAGAGAAACGAAGAAAGAAACGGAGAAACGGAGAAATAAATGGAGAATCGAAGAAATAAACCGTGAAACGGAGAAAGAAACACAGAAACGAAGAAAGAAACGGAGTAACGCAGAAAGAAACGTAGAAACGAAGAAAGAATCGGAGTAACGCAGAAAGAAACGAAGAAACGAAGAAAGAAACGGAGAAACGAAGAAAGAAACGGAGAAACGAAGAAAGAAACGGAGAAACGAACAAAGAAACGGAGAAACGAAGAAAGAAACGGAGAAACGAAGAAAGAAACGGAGAAACGGAGAAATAAATGGAGAAACGAAGAAATAAACGGACAAACGAAGAAAGGAACGGAGAAACGAAAAAAGAAACGGAGTAACGAAGAAAGAAACGAAGAAAGAAACGGAGAATCGGAGAAATAAATGGAGAAACGAAGAAATAAACCGTGAAACGGGGAAAGAAACGGAGAAACGAACAAAGAAACGGAGAAACGAACAAAGAAACGGAGAAACGAACACAGAAACGGAGAAACGAAGAAAGAAACGGAGTAACGAAGAAAGAAACGAAGAAACGAAGAAAGAAACGGAGAAATGAACAAAGAAACGGAGAAACGAAGAAAGAAACGGAGAAACGAAGAAAGAAACGGAGAAACGAAGAAAGAAACGGAGAAACGAAGAAAGAAACGGAGAAACGAAAAAAGAAACGGCGAAACGAACAAAGAAACGGAGAAACGAAGAAAAAAACGGAGAAGCGAAGAAAAAAACGGAGATACGAAGAAAGAAGCGGAGAAACAAACAAAGAAACGGTGATGCGAAGAAAGAAACGGAGAAACGTACAAAGAAACGGAGAAACGAAGAAAGAAACGGAGAAACGGCGAAATAAATGGAGAAACGAACAAAGTACCGAAGAAACGAACAAAGAAACGGAGAAACGAACAAAGAAACGGAGAAACGAAAAAGGAAACGGAGAACCGTTTCTCCGTTTCTCCGTTTCTCCGTTTCTCCGTTTCTCGGTTTCTCCGTTTCTCCGTTTCTCGGTTTCTCCGTTTCTCCGTTTCTCGGTTTCTCCGTTTCTCCGTTTCTCCCTTTCTTCCTTCGTTTCTCCGTTTCTTTCTTCGTTTCTCCGTTTCTTTCTTCTTTTCTCCGTTTCTTTCTTCGTCTCTTTCTTTGTTTCTCCGTTTCTTTCATCGTTTCTCCGTTTCTTTCATCGTTTCTCCGTTTCTTTCTTCGTTTCTCCGTTTCTTTGTTCGTTTCTTCGTTTCTTTCTTCGTTACTCCGTTTCTTTCTTCGTTTCTCCGTTTCTTTCTTCGTTTCTCCGTTTCTTTCTTCGTTTCTCCATTTATTTCTCCGTTTCTCCGTTTCTCCGTTTCTTTGTTCGTTTCTCCGTTTCTCCGTTTCTCCGTTTCTCCGTTTCGATTAAATGATTATAATAGTTATAATTTCTATTATAAATCATTTGAGCTATAGTTAAATTATACACTAATACTCTAAATACATATTTAATATATTTTTTAATCTCTTTAGCCTCCAGAAGAGTTTTATTTATACTATTTACTGTATATAATAATTTACACAGAATCGGAAATAAATCTAATTATTTATTTATAATAATTATTTTTTATTCACTTATTTTACCAAAAATTTCGATTCTCCATGTATTAATCAAATGTTAAATTGATATATCTCATAGACAATTATTATTTTCCATGTTTTAAAACTTTAAGAAACATTTCTTTACTTTGAAGTTCGATCAAAATCAATTGTTAGAGGCGAATCAATCATTTTTAATGCATAAATAAGATGCACATTGTTCGATCAATATAGGGAACATGCGTAAATGTTAATAACAATCGCTGAAATGAACGAAAATTCACCGAAACCATTCGTCCTCGAAGATTTCGCAATATCTTGATGTTTGTTTATCATAATTATTAACAACCGTCGTTGGGTCGTAGATTAAACAATTTTTGACAATGTTTCGGTATAAAAAGCCATCAATTTCTTGAAATATTTGGTTAGATCGGACAAATACGATCGAAGAAGCCGTGGGATAAAATAAATGAATATTTCTCTACATATCGGAATTATAGTTTGTATGTATGCAAATATATTCTGAACCCGCAATTACAAATCCCTGTAACGTGGTAATTACATGGGTTGCCATCTATTGGAGAAAGGGTTAAACTACACTTAAGGGGTGAAAACACCTGGCGGAGAAACGCTCAAGTTTGTCGAGGAGTTGTTCTAATTTCAACAAATATTACAAGATATTGCTAAATTTGCGAAGGCGAACGGTTTCGGTGAATGTTTGTCCATTTCCGCGATTGTTAGTAACATTTATATGTGCTCCCAATATTAATTGAACAATGTACATATTATTTATGTATTGCAATTAATTAAGAAATTTATAGAAATTGATTTTGATCGAGACTCGATGTTAAAACGTGTTTCGTAAAGTTTTAAAGCATGGAAAGTAACAATTGTTCATTAAATACATTAATCTAACATTTGTTTAATTCTTATAATTTACACAATACGCGTAGAAGTGGTATTTTTTACATAAAAGTGCCGAAATTCAATTAATCGCTTTTTTAGATAGAAAAATCATCGCGATGAAGACTTGTGAATCGATAATCGATACCTGTAGCCTTGAAAATGTCAGTTGGATCTCAGCGAAAAATTCCTTCGCGAACAAAGAATATTTCAACGAAATGATATTTTAAGCCATTATTTATACTAGGAAATAGTTAATAATTGTTCAAACTACGGTCCTACGACGGTTATTAATAATTATGATAAATAAACATCAAGATATTGCAAAATCTGCGAAGGCGAACGGTTTCTGTGAATGTTTCTTCCTATATGCGATTGTTATTAACTTTTTCGCGTGCTCCCAATATTAATCGAACAATGTACATCTTATCTATGCATTACAAATGATTAAGTAACTTATAGAAATTGATTTTGATCGAGATTCGAAGTGAAAACGTGTTTCATAAAGATTTAATGCATAGAAAGTAATAATTGTCTATTTGGTACATTAATTTAACATTTATTTAATTCTTATAATTTACACAATACGTGCAGAAGTTGCATTTTTTACTTAAAAGTGTCACAATTCAATTAATCGCTTTTCTAAATAGAAAAATTATCGTGATGAAGACTTGTGAATCGATCATCGATACCTGTAACCTTGAGAATATCAGTTGGATCTCAACGAAAGATTCCTTCGTGAACAAAGAATATTTTAACGAAATGATATTTTAAGCCATTATTTATACTAGGACATTGTTAATAATTGTTAAAACTATGGTCCAACGACGGTTGTTAATGATTATGATAAATAAACATCAAGATATTGCAAAATCTATGAAGGAGAACGGTTTTGGTAAATGTTTTTTCATTTCCGTGATTGTTATTAACATTTACGCACGTTCCGAATATTAACATTACAATGTGCATCTTGTTTGTGCATTATAAGTCATTAATTACTTTACAAATATTAATTTCGATCGAAAATCGAGAAACATATGAATACCACGTTTTACTTCAATTCTCGATGAAATTTAATTTCTATAGGCAAATCAATGATTTACAATGCATAACTAAGATGCATTCTCTCACATAAATGTTCGAAACATGCATAAATGTTAATAACAATCGCGTGGATGAACAACAATTCACTGAAACCGTTCCCCTTCGCAGATTTCGCAATATCTTGATGTTCATTCATCAGAATTATTAACAACCGTCGTAGCAGCATGGTATAAAAAATTATTAACAATGTCCTGGTATAAATAATGGATTAAAACATTACTTCGTTGAAGTATTTTTCATTCACTTCCTCGCATATCATATACTCCTGACAACAAGAGTCCCAACATTGAACATTTTCTACAATTTATGTCTGAATTTCATCCGTTGTAATGAGGAGAACACTGTCGCCAAGGAAGTATGCATTTCGATTTCTCAAGTACTAATCAAATGTTACATCGATATATCTAATAGACAATTATTACTTTCCATATTTTAAAACTTTAAGAAACACCTCTTTACTTCGGAGCTCGATCAAAATTAATTTCTATAAGTTTCTTAATCATTTGTGATGCATAAATAATATGCACATTGTTCAATTAATATTGGGAGCACATATAAATGTTACTAACAATCGCGGAAATGGACAAACATTCACCGAAACCGTTCGCCTTCGCAAATTTAGCAATATCTTGACGTTTATTTACCATAATTATTAACAAGCGTCGTGGGACCGTAGATTAAACAATTATTAACATTGTTCTAGCATAAATAATGGCTTAAAAGTCATCACTTTCTGGAAATATTTGTTAGATCGAACAAAGACAATCGAAGTAACCGTGCGATAAAATAAATGAATATTTCTCTACATATCGAAATTATAGTTGGTATATATGCAAATATATATTCTGAACGCTCAGTGACACACATATGTCACACGGCAATGAAGTGGGTTGCCATCTACTAGAGAATAGGTAAACTACACTTAAGGTGTGAAAACACCTGGCGGAGAAACGCTCAAGTTTGTTGAGGAATTGTTCTTATTTCCACCAATAGATAGCGCCACGAGCATAAATTTACCGACATTAAAGATAAGTAATCCCATTTGTATAATATTCCCTACCGTGCGATAAAATAAATAAATATTTCTCTACATATCGAAATTATTGTTTGTTATGCATGCAAATATGATCTGAAATTCCAAACATTTGCAACGTGGTAATTATATGGGTTGCCGTCTCTTGGAGAACATATTTGTTAACTTTTGCGATTGTTACTAACATTTATGCATGTTCCCAATATTAATCGAACAATATGTATCTTATTTATGCATGGTAAATGATTATACTTATAGAAATTGATTTTGATCGAGATTCAAAGTAAAAACTTGTTTCGTAAAGTTTGAAAGCAAGGAAAGTAATAATTGTCTATTTAGTGCAATAGTTTAGCATTTATTTAATTCTCATAATTTACACAATACGCGTAGAATTTGTATTTCTTACTCAAACGTGCTGAATTTCGATTAATCGCTTTTCTATGTAGAAAAATCATCGTGATAAACACTTGTGAGTCGATAATCGATATGTGTAGCCATGATTTCGAGGTATCAAAGATTTTTTTAAATGTATTAGGGGGACCGGAAAGTAATGTCGTTTCCCGACATTAAATTCAAATACATAAATTTTTAACGAGTTTTTATTTTTAATCAATGATATAATCACCCTCATTATCAACAACCTTTTGCCATCTAGTGTGCAAATTTTCAATGCCGGATCGATAAAAATCAATTGGTTTTTGAGCAAAATATACAGAGATGGCATTTTGAATATCATCCAAATTTGCAAATCTTTTGCCACTTAGAAAGTGTTGAAGCGATCGGAATAAATGGAAATCCGATGGTGCAACATCGGGCGAGTATGGTGGGTGAGGCAGTACCTCCCACCCCAATTCATTAATTTTTGCCAAGGTTCGTCTTGCGCAGTGCGGTCTTGCATTATCGTCTTGCAGAATAACGCCTTTTCTGTTGACAATCGCTGGCCACTTTTCAATTAAAGATTTATTTACACGATCTAATTGTTCACAGTAAAGGTCTGCATTCACAGTCTGTCCAGGTTTCAGCACTTCAAAATGAACAACGCCGCGAATACTCCACCAAACACACAAAAGGGCCTTTTTGGGGTGTAAACCTGGCTTAGCATTACTTTGTGGCGATTCATTTGGAGAGAGCCACTGCCTTTTGCATTTTGGATTATCATAAAGAACCCACTTTTCATCTCCGGTGATCAAGCGATCAAAAAACGCTTCTGTATTGTGCCGTTGAAGCAATAAGTTGCATGTGGTGGATCGGTTAGCCTTGTTCTCTTCGGACAGATTATGCGGGACCCAAACACCTGCTCTGCTTACTTTCCCAATCTGCTGCAAATGTTCTTGGATGGTCGACCAAGGTTGGTTAAGACTGTTTGACAATTCCTCGATTGTCTGACACGGATTTGCTTCCACTTCCGCACTTAACACGTCATTGTCTAACGTTGTTGGTCTTCCTGATCGATACGAGTCGAAAAGATCAAAATTACCGGATTTGAACTTGGAAAACCACCTTTGGCATTTACGAACGTCTAATGCATTTGGATAAACATCGCAAATGTTTTTGGTAGCAACTGTTGCGTTACTACCCTTGCGAAACTCAAAAAGCATGCAATGCCGGATATGTACCTCTTCTGGTATTTGGCTGGCCATTTCACCCAAAATTGTAAAGAAAAATTTTAAATTTAATTATTTACAACTAAACAAGTCACTATAACCTCAGAATGTCTTTGCTACGACTTTAATGTACACAATGAGCTGACAAATGACAATCAAATAGTGACATGCGCAGAAACGACATTACTTTCCGGTCCACCTAATATAAAGGAAGGCTAGAATGCAGAGAAATTTCATTACGCTGATTTCATTTAACTTTACATTTATTCGAAAGATAATACATACGAAACTTTGTACAAAAATATTTATTTATTTTATTGCACGGTAGGGAATACCATACAAATGGAATGACTTATCTGTAATGTCGGTAAATTATGCATGTGGCGCTATCTATTGGTAGAAGTAACAACAATTCCTCAACAAACTTGAGCGTTTCTCCGCCAGGTGTTTTCACACCTTAAGTGTAGTTTACCTATTCTGTAGTAGATGGCAACCCACTTCATTGCCGTGTGACATATGTGTGTCACTGAGCGTTCGGAATATACATGCATATATACAAACTATTTTTTCAATATGTAGAGAAATATTCATTTATTTTATCGCACGGTTACTTCGATTGTCTTTGTTCGATCTAAGAAATATTTCCAGAAAGTAATGACTTTCAAGCCATTATTTATACTAGAACATTGTTAATAATTGTCTAAAGTATGGTCCTACGACGGTTGTCAATAAATATGATAAATAAACATCGAGATATTGCAAAATCTGCGAAGACGAAAGGTTTCGGTGAATGTTTGTTCATTTCCGCGATTGTTACTAACATTTATGCATGTGCTCAATATTAATTGAACAATGTGCATCTTATTTATGCATTAAAAATGATTAAGTAACTTACAGAAATTGTTTTTGATCGAGATTTATAGTAAAACGTGTTTCGGAAAGTTTTAAAGCATTGAAAGTAACAATTGTTTATTAGATACATTAATTTAACATTTGTTTAATTTTTATAATTTACACAATACGCGTAGAAGTTTCATTTTTTACTCCAAAGCGGCAAAATTCAATTAATCGCTTTTCTAAATAGAAAAATCTTCGCGATGATCGATACGTGTAGCCTTGAGAATGTCGGTTGCACCTCAATGAAAAATTCCTTGATGAACAAAGAATATTTCAACGAAATGATATTTTAAACCATTATTTATACTAGGAAATTGTTAATAATGGTTTAATCTACAATCCTACGATGATTGTTATTAAATATGATAAATGAACGTCAGGATATTGCGAAATCTGCGAAGGCGAACGGTTTCGGTGAATATTTGTTCATTTCCGCGATTGTTACTAACATTTATACATGTTCCGAACATTTATCTTACAATATGCATCTTATTTATGCATTAAATATGATTGATTCGCCTACAGCAATTAATTTTGACCGAGATTCGAGGTATAAACGTGTTTCTTAATGTTTCAAAGCATGGAAAGTAACAATTGTTTATTAGATACACTAATTTAACATTTGTTTCGTTCTTATAATTTTCGGATTATGCGTGGAAGCTGTATTCTTGATGTAAAAGCGTCGAAATTCAATTAATCGCTTTTCTAGATAGAAAAACCATCGTGATAGACGTTTGTGAATCGATAAACATTTCCAGCCTTGACAATGTCGGTTTGATCTCAATAAGAACAATTCCATCGCGAACAAAGAATATTTCAACGAAATGATATTTTAAGCCATTATTTATACTAGGACATTGTTAATAATTGTTTAATCTACGGTCCTACGACGGTTGTTAATAATTATGATAAACAAACATCAAGATATTGCGAAATCTGGGAAGGCGAATTGCTTTAGCGAATGTTTATGTCTCTAGGCGATTGTTAGAAAAATTTTTCCAGGTTCCGAACTTTTATGTTACAGTATGTGAATTAAATTTTATCGGAAAATTTAACGAAGAGTTTGGTATACATATATTTCCCCATTTTTTATGAAAATTAACATTTGTAAACTAATTAATGGCTTGCACTGTAAAAGTTGGGAATATGAATGTTACAGAATGCATTTTCTTTTGCATTGTAAATGAATAATTTGCTTATAAAGATTAATTTAGGTTGCAAATCGAGAAATATTATATATGAATATCAATATTTTGCTTTCATTTTCGAAATCAATTAATTTCTGAAAACTAACTAATGATTTATCATACCTAAATAAGATGCATATTGTTCGATCAATATTGGGAACATGTATAAATGTTAGTAACAATCGCGGAAATGAACAAACATTCACGGAAACCGTTCGCCTTCGAAAATTTCGATTAGATCGAACAAAGACAATGGAAGAACCGGTAAGTGACCTTACGGAGGGTATATAAGGAGCCCCCGGTTGTTTAAAATTTCATTCTTCCTGGAGCCTCGGAGGTGGATGGATCTCTTCGTTTTAGGTTTATGGAAGGGGGACCCCCACCTTGGAAACCGGTACTGGCCGCCGGTAGGCGGTGGTCAGTACTGGCGACCATTCTCTCAATCCTTTCTTTGGTTTTTAATTGTTTCTTTCTGTAATTTATTTTATTTGTTCTCTGATTTTACTTTGTACTTGTTTTTCCATGTTTATTTTTTTGTCATTCTTGCCTTTATTTCCTTTGTTACTGAATGACTGTATTTAATCACTAACCAACTTCATTTCTATTTTCTATCATTTTTTTATCATGCCTTGACTTTAGGTTTCTCTTAGGTAGGCACACCGGAGAACGAAGAACAAAGAACGAAGAACGAAGAACGAAGAACGAAGAGGACACTATGGTCGCAACCGCCGTGGGATCTTTAGTTAAGCTTGGAATAAGTTAATTTTAAGGCCACCGTGTACAAATATCTGTTATCTGTCAAGCAATTATCCAATCTTTAGCTTATTTTTGCTCGCTTCCTCGTTCCTCAGCCCGGTCATCACTGCTTGTTGCATAAGCAAGTGACCGGCCGTGTAGGTGGTCCGAACGGTCGATCGCCGTCTCTTCTGGTGCGTCCGCTTCCAGAGAGAACATGCTGCGAACACAGGGGCAGGTGTTCGCATCGGTCCCTGTGGAAGCCCTGTGCCATAAGACCCTCTCTTCGTCATCTTCCGTGAGTCAGGTCCACGCTTTGCGTGGTTCCTGACGCGGAGTTGGGAGAAACGGGGCACTCTATATGAGTGGACGGCGTCATGCATTTCCTCTTTAATCGGGCCCACTGAGGGGAAACGGGACCGACCTAGTAGGACCAACTGCACGGTTCGTGTCGCGTCTTTTCCAATTTTGCCTAATTTTTCCATAATGTAATTGCTTGGCAGAACTAAACGAGGAGATCGAAGGAACATTGATTCCTTCCATCTCTTTGGTTTAGTATCTTCGTTTGTATCGGGTGTCGAGGGAGATCGATGGAACTTTGATTCCATCTATCTCTCTCCGGGTCTCCGCTCGCAGCAACCTCCACGTGGTGAGACCTGGTAATCGGTATAACTCGCGACGAACAGTAATTATTCGTCGTGGGTAGTACCGAGCTAATCGGCTGCGAGTTTAGAATAGTAATTTTTACGGTACAGTAGAGTACTTTACGGTACAGTACTTTCAACAAGTTCAATTGATGTATTGAAATAAAATCAATTTCACTGACAGCAGAAACTTTATTTTTGTCCATTATTTGTTTCCATTTCTTTAACCCGATCCTATCAAACTGCTAAAACTACTTAAAACTATATGTCCTCAACTATCATGTTCTCCTGATACAAAGAAAATCGGGATCCATGATTCAGAAATTCGTTCGAAAGTACAACAAAATTTCGGTTCGCGGAAATTCTTGGAATTTGACGTCAATTCTAAGAATCCGCGAAATCGTGCCACTTCCTCGCATATCGTACACTGACACCAAGAGTCCCAAAATCAAACATTTTCTAAAATTTATGCCTGAATTTCAACCTTTGGTATCAGGAAAATACCAAAAATTTCGATTCTTCAAGTATTAATCAAATGTTAAATTGATATATCTCATAGACAATTATTACTTTCCATGTTTTAAAACTTTAAGAAACATCTCTTTACTTTGAAGTGCGATCAAAATTATTATAATCATTTAATCTAAACGGAGAAACGGAGAAACGGAGAAACGGAGAAACGGAGAAACGGAGAAACGGAGAAACGGAGAAACGGAGAAACGGAGAAACGGAGAAACGGAGAAACGGAGAAACGGAGAAACGGAGAAACGGAGAAACGGAGAAACGGAGAAACGGAGAAACGGAGAAACGGAGAAACGGAGAAACGGAGAAACGGAGAAACGGAGAAACGGAGAAACGGAGAAACGGAGAAACGGAGAAACGGAGAAACGGAGAATCGGAGAATCGGAGAAACGGAGAAACGGAGAAACGGAGAAACGGAGAAACGGAGAAACGAAGAAACGAAGGAAGAAACGGAGAAACGAAGAAAGAAACGGAGAAACGAAGAAAGAAACGGAGAAGCGAAGAAAGAAACGGAGAAACGAAGAAAGAAACGAAGAAACGAAGAAAGAAACGGAGAATCGGAGAAATAAATGGAGAAACGAAGAAATAAACCGAGAAACGGAGAAAGAAACGGAGAAACGAAGAAAGAAACGAAGAAACGAAGAAAGAAACGGAGAAACGAACAAAGAAACGGAGAAGCGAAGAAAGAAACAGAGAAACGAAGAAAGAAATGGAGAATCGGAGAAATAAATGGAGAAACGAAGAAATAAACCAAGAAACGGGGAAAAAAACGGAGAAACGAACAAAGAAACGGAGAAACGAAGAAAGAAACGGAGAAACCAACAAAGAAACGGAGAAACGAAGAAAGAAACGGGGAAACGGAGGAATAAATGGAGAAACGAAGAAATAAACGGAGAAACGAAGAAAGAAACGGAGAAACGAACAAAGAAACGGAGAAACGGAGAAATAAATGGAGAAACGAAGAAATAAACGGAGAAACGAATAAAGAAACGGAGAAACGAAGAAAGAAACGGAGAAACGAAGAAAGAAACGGAGTAACGAAGAAAGAAACGAAGAAACGAAGAAAGAAACGGAGAATCGGAGAAATAAATGGAGAAACGAAGAAATAAACCGTGAAACGGGGAAAGAAACGGAGAAACGAACAAAGAAACGGAAAAGCGAATAAGGAAACGGAGAAACGAACAAAGAAACGGAGAAACGAACAAAGAAACGGAGAAGCGAATAAAGAAACGGAGAAACGAACAAAGAAACGGAGAAACGAACAAAGAAACGGAGAAACGAACAAAGAAACGGAGAAACGAACAAAGAAACGGAGAAACGAACAAAGAAACGGAGAAACGAAGAAAGAAACGGAGTAACGAAGAAAGAAACGAAGAAACGAAGAAAGAAATGGAGAAATGAACAAAGAAACGGAGAAACGAAGAAAGAAACGGAGAAACGAAGAAAGAAACGGAGAAACGAAGAAAGAAACGGAGAAACGAAGAAATAAACCGAGAAACGGAGAAAGAAACGGAGAAACGAAGAAAGAAACGGAGAAACGAAGAAAGAAACGGAGTAACGAAGAAACAAACGAAGAAAGAAACGGAGAATCGGTGAAATATAATAAATGGAGAAACGAAGAAATAAACCGTGAAACGGGGAATGAAACGGAGAAACGAACAAAGAAACGGAGAAGCGAATAAAGAAACGGAGAAACGAACAAAGAAACGGAGAAACGAAGAAAGAAACGGAGAAACGAACAAAGAAACGGAGAAACGAAGAAAGAAATGGAGAAATGAACAAAGAAACGGAGAAACGAAGAAAGAAACGGAGAAACGAAGAAAGAAACGGAGTAACGAAGAAAGAAACGAAGAAACGAAGAAAGAAACGGAGAAATGAACCAAGAAACGGAGAAACGAAGAAAGAAACGGAGAAACGAAGAAAGAAACGGAGAAACGAAGAAAGAAACGGAGAAACGAAGAAAGAAACGGAGAATCGAAGAAAGAAACGGAGAAACGAAGAAAGAAACGGAGAAACCAAGAAAGAAACGGAGAAACGAAGAAAGATACGGAGAAACGAAGAAAGAAACGGAGAAACGAAGAAAGAAACGGAGAAACGGAGAAATAAATGGAGAAACGAAGAAATAAGCGGAGAAACGAAGAAAGAAACGGAGAAACGAAGAAAGAAACGGAGAAACGAAGAAAGAAACTGAGAAACGAAGAAAGAAACGGAGAAACGAAGAAAGAAACGGAGAAACGAACAAAGAAACGGAGAAACGAACAAAGAAACGGAGAAACGAACATAGAAACGGAGAAACGAACAAAGAAACGGGGAAACGAAAAAAGAAACGTTTCTCCGTTTCTCCGTTTCTCGGTTTCTCCGTTTCTCCGTTTCTCCGTTTCTTTCTTCGTTTCTCCGTTTCTCGGTTTCTCCGTTTCTCCGTTTCTCCGTTTCTCGGTTTCTCTGTTTCTCTGTTTCTCCGTTTCTCGGTTTCTCCGTGTCTCCGTTTCTCTGTTTCTCCGTTTCTCCGTTTCTCCGTTTCTCCGTATCTCCGTTTCTCCGTTTCTCGATTTCTCCGTTTCTCCGTCTCTCGGTTTCTCCGTTTCTCGGTTTCTCCGTTTCTCGGTTTCTCAGTTTCTCGGTTTTTCCGTTTCTCGGTTTCTCCGTTTCTCCGTTTCTCCGTTTCTCGGGTTTTCCGTTTCACCGTTTTTTGTTCGTTTCTCCATTTATTTCTCCGATTCTGCGTTTCTTTCTTCGTTTCTCCGTTTCTTTCTTTGTTTCTCCGTTTCTTTCATCGTTTCTCCGTTTCTTTGTTCGTTTCTCCGTTTCTTTGTTCGTTTCTCCGTTTCTTTCATCGTTTCTCCGTTTCTTTGTTCGTTCCTCCGTTTCTTTGTTCGTTTCTCCGTTTCTTTGTTCGTTTCTCCGTTTCTTTGTTCGTTTCTCCGTTTCTTTCTTTGTTTCTCCGTTTCTTTCTTCGTTTCTTTCTTTGTTTCTTCGTTTCTTTCTTTGTTTCTCCGTTTCTTTCATCGTTTCTCCGTTTCTCTCTTCGTTTCTCCGTTTCTCTCTTCGTTTCTCCGTTTCTTTCTTCGTTTCTCCGTTTCCTTCTTCGTTTCTCCGTTTCTTTCTCCGTTTCTCCGTTTCTTTGTCCGTTTCTCCGTTTCTTTGCTCGTTTCTCCGTTTCTTTGTTCGTTTCTCCGTTTCTTTCTTCGTTTCTTCGTGTCTTTCTTCGTTTCTCCGTTTCTTTCTTCGTTTCTCCGTTTCATTCATCGTTTCTCCGGTTTTTTGTGCGTTTCTCCGTTACTTTCTTCGTTTCTCCGTTTCTTTCTTCGTTTCTCCGTTTATTTCTTCGTTTCTCCATTTATTTCTTCGTTTCTCCGTTTCTTTCTTAGTTTCTCCGTTTCTTTCTTCGTTTCTCCGTTTCTTCCTTCGTTTCTTCGTTTCTCCGTTTCTCCGTTTCTCCGTTTCTCCGTTTCTCCGTTTCTCCGTTTCTCCGTTTCTCCGTTTCTCCGTTTCGATTAAATGATTATAATAGTTATAATTTCTATTATAGATCATTTGAGCTATAGTTAAATTATACACTAATACTCTAAATACATATTTAATATATTTTTTAATCTCTTTAGCCTCCAGAAGAGTGTTATTCATACTATTTACTGTATATAATAATTTACACAGAATCGGAAATAAATCTAATTATTTATTTATAATAATTATTTTTTATTCACTTATTTGACCAAAAATGTCCATTCTTCATGTATTAATCAAATGTTAAATTTATATATCTTATAGACAATTATTACTTACCATGTTTTAAGACTTTAAGAAACATGTCTTTACTTTGAAGTTCGATTAAAATCAATTGCTAGAGGCGAATGAATCATTTTTAATGCATAAATAAGATGCACATTGTTCGATCAATATAGGGAACATGCGTAAATGTTAATAACAATCGCTGAAATGAACGAACATTCACCGAAACCATTCGCCCTCGAAGATTTCGCAATATCTTGACATTTATTTATCATAATTATTAACAACCGTCGTTGGGCCGTAGATTAAACAATTTTTGACAATTTTTCGGTATAAAAAGCCATCAATTTCTTGAAATATTTGGTTAGATCGAACAAATACGATCGAAGAAGCCGTGGGATAAAATAAATGAATATTTCTCTACATATCGGAATTATAGTTTGTATGTATGCAAATATATTTTGAACCCGCAATTACAAATCCCTGTAACGTGGTAATTACATGGGTTGCCATGTATTGGAGAAAGGGTTAAACTACACTTAAGGGGTGAAAACACCTTGCGGAGAAACGCTCAAGTTTGTCGAGGAATTGTTCTAATTTCCACAAATAGATGGCGCGACATGTACAATTTACCGACATTAGAGATAAGTATTTCCATTTGTATGATATTCCCTACCGTGCGATAAAATAAATAAATACTTTTGTACAAACTTTTGTATGTTTCATCTTTCGAATAGATGTAAAATTAAACCTTCCACGGTAAATTTTATTCTTGAATTTATTAATGTTTCTAGGACGATTTAATTCAGTATAAAGAGTGCTATAGGTGGGAAATTTGTGTACATAATAATTATTGAGTATAAAATAATTTTTCTTTTATTAGGGATTAATATATTAAATAAGGAAGAAGATTTTATCTTTATTATTTTAAATATAAAAATTAAAATTAAAGAAATTATTGAATATAAAATGAAATATGTTAAAAATGTATTTTTGTTAATTATTAATAAAATAACTATAATAGATGTTTGTATAACAGATGAATATCCTATAATTATTATGATTGACTTTTTCGTTTAAGCAAATGATAGGGGCAATAATTACATTAATTAGGCAAATAAAATAAATTTCATTATTAAATTTTAATATGAGTTCTATAATAATTATAGGGATTAATTTTATTAAAGTTATTATAAAGAATAGATTAATTCAATTTAATGAATAAATTAAAGAAATGAATCGAACATTTAAAGAGTACATCCCAATTTTTAAGATAAGTGAAAAAAAATAATTATTATAAATAAATAATTAGATTTATTTCCGATTCTGTGTAGATTATTATATATAGTAAATAGTATAAATAAAATTCTTCTGGAGGCTAAAGAGATTAAAGAATATATTAAATATGTATTTAGAGTATTAGTGTCTAATTTAACTATACATCAAATGATTTATAATAGAAATTATAAAAATGATAATCATTTAATCGAAACGGAGAAACGGTGAAACTGTGACGACTCTCACGGCCTATCATCTCAGACCACCCGGAACAGTACCCAGCATAGTGCCACCCGATTCCCATGGTCAAATTCGACGAACGATAAGACTTACTCCGAAAACTAACCGTGCGAAACCTTTGGCTCATGCTTCGCATGGCACCATCGAACATTCCTCAAGACGACACTATGTATATAAACCCTCCAAGCTCTCGAATAAACCAGTCTGCATTTTGAAGCCTACCCGTTGCCACGTCGTTACGCTGTTCATTTTTTTTTTAAAACCACTGTTTCCCGATTCCGAGTAATTTCAATTGAAAGTTCTTAGTTCGGATTGAGTGATCGTCGCGACTCTCACCAATCCTCACTATTTTTAATTTCTACGAGTTAGGATTCGAGTGCGACTCGAATCCTTCACTAATAAGTGACAGTTCGGAGTTTGCCCCGTCACATTTTTGGCGATCCTGCCAGGATCCATAAGGACTGCATCGAGGGTACTCAGCCAAGGAAATTCTGCGGATCTTCCAACCTGAGGGACTGCGTGTGCCGCACCCATCGATCAACAACCACGGATCAAAGAACCACAGGTAAGGGAGATTTTCTCAGTTATAGAAATCCCCTCCCTATTATCTCTTCGGACGAAGAAACAGAAACATTTCTAAAAATGAGTCGACCATCTGGAACCAACTCGCCTCTTCCTCTGGACATTTCGACGAAAATGGACATGCTGTTACAAGAAATGAACCTACAGAGGCAACGAATGAACGAACTAACTTTAAGTATGAACAAACTGGACAACGAGAACAGCAAGAGGACCGAAGACTTGAAAATCCTTGCCAAAGCAATACACATTCAAGCCATCACGGAGGATGAGTCATCGCACGAACCGAGACGACAACAACAGCGGAGGACGAAACCGATATCTTCGGGAGACGAAGAGGAGGCCGACTTAGCCGATAAGGACGGTCAGATAAGCGCCGAAGGACGGTCAAACAACCCAGCGACCGCAAAAGCAAGCGAGGTAATCCGAATCATAGAAACACTACGCGGTAAAGATGACATGGGAGTAGAGGAATTTATTTGTTTCGTTAAGATAGCCAGAACTACTTGCCAGGAACCTCATCTATTGCTCCGAATGATAATAGCGGAAAAAATAATTGATCATGCTAAAAGAAGTATCCGATACTGTGAGATAAATAACTACGAGGATCTTTACGAGGCCTTTCGTAACCAAGTTTCCATACCAGTTACTGTAAGCGGTTGTCGTAACCGATTACAAAACATAAAACAGGGATTTAACGAAAATGTCCAAACCTATAGCGCTAGATTTCGCCAACAATTGAGCGAATTGCATTACGCTATTCAAGCAAAACATCGCACCCCGATGGCCAGAAGGATCGCGCTTCAGGAGGAAGACGAAGAAGCCATCAGGACGTATACGCTCAATCTACGCAAGGACATTGGACAGCTAGTCATCCCTTCGGATCCTCGGAGCCTAACTGAAGTCCAAGAAAAGGCCATCGACCGAGAAATGTGGATCAGGGATGCTCAAAGAATGGTAAACAACCATCCACGTAACGCACCACCAGCACGAGGTATCCCACCGAAATCTAAACTACCAAACAATACATTCCGAGCAATGGAAAATGCTCCCCTTAGCAGTCGAATTAACCTTCAATGTGACCATTGTAATAAGATAGGCCACACCCGGGCTCAGTGTTACTCACTCCAACCGAAAAATTTTCCCTCGCGCCAAACAGGGAAATTACCACCGCGCGTAAACAAAACCACCACCAGCCAAGAAGAAATCTATCCGACAGAGGAAACCCAACCAGAGTCAACTACAGCCCAGGAGAACTGCAACATATCCACTGCCGACTACCAGGAATGCGAAGACCAGGCCGATTATTATTGGACACCGGAGCAGGAGTGAATTTGATAAAAGAAGACTTGGTGGTTAATTTCAAATTAGATAAAGGACACAGTATATTATTAGGCAACGACAAACATAAAGCTAACAAATCCACTACCTTACGATCCGTAGACCAAAAGAACCACGAATTCCTGGTTGTTCCCAACAATTTCCCGCTAATCGAGGACGGTATTATCGGCCTACCTTTCCTAAAAAGGTATAACTACGTAATCAGTAACAAAATTCTAAAATTAAACGATTTTCCCATTCAGTTACAGTGCACGCCATCAGGAATACAGGTTCCGCCCATCAGCTACACTACTCGAGTTCACAAAGTCCACGATGAGATTACCAGGGTTTGTTTCCTTAATATCGGTGAGCAAGAAATTTCTACCAATGAACCTATCGAAACTACCAATAACTTAAACCGAATCCCTGAATTGCTAACAAAATTACGCACCAAAACCATAGACCCTGAACACCGCGAACCTATCGAAAAAATTATTAGTTCCTACAATGACATATTTTCCCTTGAAACCGATCCTCTACCTTGCACTACACTGACAGAACACACAATTACACTGAAAACCGACAGACCTATTGACGTCAAATCATACCGACCTCTCGAATGTCATAAACAGGAAATTCACCGACAAGTAGACGACATGCTAGATAAAGGTATAATAGAACCATCGGATTCCCCTTACAATGCACCTGTATGGGTTGTTCCAAAAAACCAGACTCATCAGGCAAAAGGAAATGGAGGGTTGTCATAGACTTTAGGAAACTCAATGAACATACTGACCAGGACTCGTACCCCCTCCCGAACGCAGACGAAATTATCCAGCACCTCGGCAACGCGAAATTCTTTTCCGCTTTAGACCTATCTTCCGGATTCCACCAAATTCCTATGAAACTCAAAGACAGAAAATACACCGCCTTCTCCACTCCAGACGGACATTTCCACTATCGACGAATGCCATTTGGACTAAAAAACGCTCCAGCTACGTTCCAACGTATGATGGACACAGCGTTTCGCGGACTGATAGGCAAATATTGTTTCGTATATCTAGATGACATAATAATTTTCGGATCAACTATACAGGAACATAATAGAAATCTCGCTATCATTTTTCAAAGGCTCAAAGAAACCGGACTAAAACTTCAGGCTGACAAATGCGAATTTTTAAAGCCTGAGTTAGAATATTTAGGACATGTAGTTACCGCAGACGGAGTAAGACCTAACCAAAAAAAATTAGAAGCCATAAAAAATTTTCAAATACCAAGGACAGTTACCGATATCAAATCCTTTTTAGGCCTAGCAGGATACTACCGTAAATTTATAAAAAATTTTTCTAAAATCGCTAAACCTTTAACCGATTTAATAAAAAAGGATGTACCGTACCATTGGACTCAAAGCCAACAGACTAGCTTCGACCATCTCAAACAGAAATTATGCGAGGAACCCATACTGACGTATCCAGATTTCACTAAAACCTTTACCTTATCCACCGACGCTTCCAATGAAGGACTTGGAGCTGTGTTATCCCAGAACGGACACCCGTGTTGCTATATATCCAGGACACTGAATAACGCTGAAAAAAACTATTCGACAACCGAAAAGGAACTACTAGCTATTGTTTGGGCTGTTAAAAGGCTCAGGCAATACCTATTGGGAAAAAAATTCATAATTCAAACTGATCATCAAGCCTTAAAGTGGCTTCACAATGTAAAAGACCCCTCTTCGAGGCTCATGCGCTGGCGATTGAGGCTCGAAGAATACGAATACGAAATTGAATATCGGAAAGGGAAGGAAAACACAGTTGCCGACGCTCTATCCCGACTATACCCTGCACGACAACTACCTAGAATTATTGACGATAAAATCCTATCCACCCTACCTTTAGGCCCAATGACCGACAGTGACAACACCAATAACGATCCAGACACCCAATTCTTGACAGAGTACTTAACTTGGAAACAGACTCCTGATGCTTCTCCGATTATACAGATACCCAATAGACCCCAATGGACACAAATTACAAAAGATATGCTAGGAGAATACAACGAATTTAACTGGCTACACACACTAAAACACTTATTAGAATTTGAAGTGCACCCTAAATTTTTACGTATTGGTATTAACGACGCTAGATTTACCAATTTCGAGACGGTTAACATTCAGCTCATGCTCAGATTTTTATCCAAACAATACCCTGAAAAAAGGTTACAATTCTCGGCCCGTCCACCACGCGAATACACTCCCGAAGAAAAACAGGCCATTATAGTAGAATCACATAACTCGAACACAGCCCAACACCTGGGAGAAAATAAAACGATAGCCCGCGTAAAAGAGAATCACCAATGGACAGGATTAGAAAACGATGTTTGCGACTTCATCAAAATTTGTGACACTTGTCAAAGATCAAAATTAACGCGTATTAGACCCCAGGAAGAAGCTATAATTCCCGACACACCCATAGAGCCAAATGACAAGATCGCGCTAGACATAATCGGATCATTTACCAAAACGAGGAAAGGAAATCAATTCATACTTTCGATTCAGGACACACTAACCAAATACTTAATACTTATACCTTTGGCAGATCAGCAAGCACCGTCAATTATTAACAAATTACTCGAACACTATATTTACATCTTTTCCTCCCCCAAACACATCCTCACAGACCAAGGAACGAATTTTGTTTGCAAACTCATGGACTCATTTGAGAAAGCTTTCAAAATCAAACATATTAAAACCACCAGTTTCCACCCCCAAAGCAATGGGGCTCTTGAAAGAACTCATAGTACAGTCAAAGATTTGTTACGAACCTGCACTCTTGAAGAGGATAATGATTGGGACGAAAATTTAAATTTAATTTGCATGGGTTATAATACCGCCGTTCATGAGGCTACCGGTTTCACTCCCTTTGAGCTCACTTTCGGACATAAGGCAAATATGCCTTCCACCATCTCCACAACCCCTTCACTAACCAAAAGCGAACTGTTTAAGCTATGGCAAAACAGACACAAAGAATATCTAAATTTAGCCAAAGTAACTACTGAAAGAAATAAAAAACGATATAAGCAAATACAGGACAGAAAAATTAGGATAAAATCTATTCTAAATAGCGGTGACAAGGTATTAATACACAATGACCATAAAACCCATAAACTAGATTCTGAATGGCTCGGACCTGCTGAAATTATCGATAGTAAACCTCCGAACTACGTTATAAAATTTCCAGCCGGTAGAACGTTTAAAATTCACGGTAATAGGTTAAAATTGTACCATTCCGTTTCAGATGGTACTGTACTGGCGGAGTATCGGTTCTTTAGAGATACAAACACTCTACGAAACTAATTTGGTCATTGAAACTTTAGGCAGATGCCATCTATACCACCAGGAAATCAAAATTATCATAGCTATAGACCCACAGGAAATATTAGAACATGTTAATGACATAGATCATTTAATAAGCAACACGTATCAATATTCCAAAAATCGTAATCTTAATCTGAATCCAGAGGCTAGCGTATTAAAAGACAAAGTTAAGAAAATGCACAACCAGGTTAACAAACTTAAAACTATCTTACACATTAGGAATCGCAGAGGGTTATTGAACATAGTAGGAACTGCCGCAAAAACCTTATTCGGGACCTTGGACGAAACTGACCTTACGCTTATCAACCAAAACATAGACCATCTTTTTGACGCAAATAATCAATTAACTAATATCGTACACAACCAGACTATAATGATAAAGAACCTAATGGGTGGTGACTCCTTTTCGAAATACGTAAATCAGCTCAACAAAATTGAAAGGGCTCTTGTTACGGCTCAAGATAATGACTTACTAACTAACCAATTTTTAATCCTAGAATCAGTACTAAGTGCCACCACTGACCAACTTATGGAAATTTATCTCGCTATAACGTTAGGTAAACGAGGAATAATTGACCCCACATTCATAGACATTGACAACTTTCTACAGGCATATAACGGCATAATTAAATCTAACTTCATTATTAACCATATAGAGGGAACCAGTCGTAATTTTCAACTCCTATTGGATCTTAGTAAACTTAATATGGCCATAACTAAAGGAAAATTGATCTATCATCTAACCGTCCCCATTTTAGAAGAAAGGGAATGGAACATTCGTAAATACTATGCCATACCTAAACGCTTTGGAAATACTTTTGTCGCGCCCTTAATAGAACATGATATTGTATTAGAACAAGATAACCAGCACATAATGGTAGATAGAACTTACCTCAGCGAATATTGTAGAGACACACCTATTGGGAAAATCTGCGAGAGAACACAACCAACTAAATCCGACTATCACACAAAAAATTGTCAAAATTTGTCGCTTAAACAATTTAACATTGACCCAACTAAATGCCCAACGGCTGTATTCCACATAGAAGAATTAATTTTTATACTTTTAAATTCACCTAATCGTTACATCATGATTCCGGAAAATCCCACTACTATAAACGCAATCTGCAATAATAATTCCCATTTTGAAATTAGTCAGGCATCCATAATCACTAGCGAAACCGATTGTACTCTAGTATACGGCAATAATGTAATGAAGATCGGAGGAAAAATTCAGGAAGTAAAATTAGAACAAATACCTTACAGCTTAAATTTTAACTACTCCTTAAGTGATCTACACATACTAGAAAATCAAATTCCTCGAATTTCAAAATTTGCTCCAAACTTCGAAGATTACAAAATAATGTTAGACCAAATGGATAACCAACTGCAAAACATAAAAGGCCAGCACAGAATACAGACGATAACAGAAACGACTATTAATATACTACAGATAATAGCATGGTGTTCTTTAGGTTTGGTAGGTTTATATGGATTAAGAAAGATTGGACTATTCGATTTATTAGGCAAATGTATTCCTAAAACTGTATGTTTCAAAATTTGTTGCAACGAAAACCACATAACACACCAAGAAATACCGACACAAAATAGTAATGTGCCAACCGAGTTAAGCTGCCACTTCACATCCAGACGGACCAACAACGACTCACCAAGACCAATAAGGAAGTTATCACCATCGGACATCCCGCTTAAACCTATCAAACAATGGACTTTACGTTTTGAAGGATCAAAACGAATCTAGCAACGGGGGTGTGACGACTCTCACGGCCTATCATCTTAGACCACCCGGAACAGTACCCAGCATAGTGCCACCCGATTCCCATGGTCAAATTCGACGAACGATAAGACTTACTCCGAAAACTAACCGTGCGAAACCTTTGGCTCATGCTTCGCATGGCACCATCGAACATTCCTCAAGACGACACTATGTATATAAACCCACCAAGCTCTCGAATAAACCAGTCTGCATTTTGAAGCCTACCCGTTGCCACGTCCTTACGCTGTTCATTTTTTTTTAAAACCACTGTTTCCCGATTCCGAGTAATTTCAATTGAAAGTTCTTAGTTCGGATTGAGTGATCGTCGCGACTCTCAGCAATCCTCACTATTTTTAATTTCTACGAGTTAGGATTCGAGTGCGACACGAATCCTTCACTAATAAGTGACAGTTCGGAGCTTGCCCCGTCACAAAACGAAGGAAGAAACGGAGAAACGAAGAAGGAAACGGAGAAATGAAGAAAGAAACGTAGAAACGAAGAAAGAAACGGAGAAACGAAGAAGGAAACGGAGAAATGAAGAAAGAAACGTAGAAACGAAGAAAGAAACGGAGAAACGAAGAAGGAAACGGAGAAATGAAGAAAGAAACGTAGAAACGAAGAAAGAAACGGAGAAACGAAGAAATAAACCGAGAAACGGAGAAAGAAACGGAGAAACGAAGAAAGAAACAGAGAAACGAACAAAGAAACGGAGAAACGAAGAAAGAAACTGAGAAACGAAGAACGAAACGGAGAATCGGAGAAATAAATGGAGAAACGAAGAAATGAACGAAGAAACGAAGAAAGAAACGGAGAAACGAAGAAAGAAACGGAGAAACGAACAAAGAAACGGAGAAACGAACAAAGAAACGGAGAAACGAAGAAAGAAACGGAGAAACGAAGAAAGAAACGGAGAAACGAAGAAAGAAAGGGAGAAACGAAGAAAGAAACGGAGAAACGAACAAAGAAACAGAGAAACGGACAAAGAAACGGAGAAACGGAGAAATAAATGGAGCAACGAAGAAACAAACAGAGAAGCGAACAAAGAAACGGACAAACGAAGAAAGAAACGGAGAAACAGAGAAACGAACAAAGAAACGGAGAAACGAACAAAGAAACGGAAAAATAAATGAAGAAACGAAGAAATAAACGGAGAAACGAAGAAAGGAACGGAGAAACGCACAAAGAAACGGAGAAACGATGAAAGAAACGGACAAACGAAGAAAGAAACGAAGAAACGAAGAAAGAAACGGAGAAACGAAGAAAGAAAAGAAGAATCGGAGAAATAAATGGAGAAACGAAGAAATAAACCGAGAAACGGAGAAAGAAACGGAGAAACGGAGAAATAAATGGAGAAACGAAGAAATAAACGGAGAAACGAACAAAGAAACGGAGAAAAGAAGAAAAAAACGGAGAAACGAAGAAAGAAACGGAGTAACGAAGAAAGAAACGAAGAAACGTAGAAAGAAACGGAAAAACGATAAAGAAACGGAGAAACGAAGAAAGAAACGGAGAAACGAAGAAAGAAACAGAGAAACGGACAAAGAAACGGAGAAACGGAGAAATAAATGGAGAAACGAAGAAAGAAACGGAGAAACGAAGAAAGAAACGGAGAAACGCTTCTCCGTATCACCGTTTCTCCGTTTCTCGGTTTCTCCGTTTCCCCGTTTCTCGATTTCTCCGATTCTCGGTTTCTCCGTTTCTCCGTTTCTCGGTTTCTCCGTTTCTCCGTTTCTCGGTTTCTCGGTTTCTCCGTTTCACGGTTTCTCCGTTTCTCCGTTTCGCGGTTTTTCCGTTTCTCGTTTCTCCGATTCTCCGTTTCACCGCTTTTTGTTCGTTTCTCCATTTATTTCTCCGATTCTCCGTTTCTTTCTTCGTTTCTTCGTTTCTTTCTCCGTTTCTTTCTTCGTTTCTCCGTTTCTTTGTTCGTTTCTCCGTTTTTTGGTCGTTTCTCCGTTTCTTTGTTCGTTTCTCCGTTTCTTTGCTCGATTCTCCGTTTCTTTGTTCGTTTCTGTATTTCTTTGTTCGTTTCTCCGTTTCTTTGTTCGTTTCTTCGTTTCCTTGTTCGTTTCTCCGTTTCTTTGTTCGTTTCTCCGTTTCTTTGTTCGTTTCTTCGTTTCTTTGTTCGTTTCTCCGTTTCTTTCATCGTTTCTCCGTTTCTTTCTTCGTTTCTCCGTTTCTTTCTTCGTTTCTCCGTTTCTTTCTTCGTTTCTCCGTTTCTTTCTTCCTTTCTGCATTTATTTCTCCGTTTCTCCGTTTCTTTCTTCGTTTCTCCGTTCCTTTCTTCGTTTCTCCGTTTCTTTCATCGTTTCTCCGTTTCTTTGTTCATTTCTCCGTTTCTTTCTTCGTTTCTTTCTTCGTTACTCCGTTTCTTTCTTCGTTTCTCCGTTTCTTTCTTCGTTTCTCCGTTTATTTCTTCGTTTCTCCATTTATTTCTCCGCTTTTCCGTTTCTTTCTTCGTTTCTCCGTTTCTTTGTTCGCTTCTCCGTTTCTTTGTTCGTTTCTCCGTTTCTTTCTTCGTTTCTCCGTTTCTTTCTTCGTTTCTCCGTGTCTTTCTCCGTTTCTCGGTTTATTTCTTCGTTTCTCCATTTATTTCTCCGATTCTCCGTTTCTTTCTTCGTTTCTTCGTTACTCCGTTTATTTCTCCGATTCTCTGTTTCTTTCTTCGTTTCTTCGTTACTCCGTTTATTTCTTCGTTTCTCCGTTTCTCTCTTCGTTTCTCCGATTCTTTCTTCGTTTCTCGGTTTCTTTGTTCATTTCTCCGTTTCTTTCTTCGCTTCTCCGTTTCTTTGTTCGTTTCTCCGTTTCTTTCTTCGTTTCTCCGTTTCTTTCTTCGTTTCTCCGTGTCTTTCGCCGTTTCTCGGTTTATTTCTTCGTTTCTCCATTTATTTCTCCGATTCTCCGTTTCTTTCTTCGTTTCTTCGTTACTCCGTTTATTTCTCCGATTCTCCGTTTCTTTCTTCGTTTCTTCGTTACTCCGTTTATTTCTTCGTTTCTCCATTTATTTCTCCGTTTCTCCGTTCCTTTCTTCGTTTCTCCGTGTCTTTCATCGTTTCTCCGTTTCTTTCTTCGTTTCTCCGTTTCTTTCTTCGTTTCTCCGTTTCTTTCTTCGTTTCTCCGTTTCTTTGTTCATTTCTACGTTTCTTTCTTCGTTTCTTTCTTCGTTACTCCGTTTCTTTCTTCGTTTCTCCGTTTCTTTCTCCGATTCTCCGTTTCTTTCTTCGTTTCTTTCTTCGTTACTCCGTTTCTTTCTTCGTTCCTCCGTTTCTATCTTCGTTTCTCCGTTTCTTTCTTCATTTCTCCGTTTATTTCTTCGTTTCTCCATTTATTTCTCCGTTTCTCAGTTTCTTTCTTCGTTTCTCCGTTTCTTTGTTCGTTTCTCCGTTTCTTTGTTCGTTTCTTCGTTTCTTTCTTCGTTACTCCGTTTCTTTCTTCGTTTCTCCGTTTCTTTCTTCGTTTCTCCGTTTCTTTCTTCGTTTCTCCGTTTATTTCTTCGTTTCTCCATTTATTTCTCCGTTTCTCCGTTTCTTTCTTCGTTTCTCCGTTTCTTTGTTCGTTTCTCCGTTCCTTTCTTTGTTTACTCGTTTCTTTCTTCGTTACTCCGTTTCTTTCTTCCTTTCTCCATTTATTTCTCCGCTTCTTTCTTCGTTTCTCCGTTTCCTTGTTCGTTTCTTCGTTTCTTTCTCAGTTACTCCGTTTCTTTCTTCGTTTCTCCGTTTCTTTTGTCGTTTCTCCGTTTCTTTCTTCGTTTCTCCGTTTCTTTGTGCATTTCTCCGTTTCTTTCTTCGTTTCTTCGTTTCTTTCTTCGTTACTCCGTTTCTTTCTTCGTTTCTCCGTTTCTTTCTTCGTTTCTCTGTTTATTTCTTCGTTTCTCCATTTATTTCTCCGCTGTTCCGTTTCATTCTTCGTTTCTCCGTTTCTTTGTTCGCTTCTCCGTTTATTTCTTCGTTTCTCCATTTATTTCTCCGCTTTTCCGTTTCTTTCTTCGTTTCTCCGTTTCTTTGTTCGCTTCTCCGTTTCTTTGTTCGTTTCTCCGTTTCTTTCTTCGTTTCTCCGTTTCTTTCTTCGTTTCTCCGTGTCTTTCTCCGTTTCTCGGTTTATTTCTTCGTTTCTCCATTTATTTCTCCGTTTCTCCGTTTCTTTCTTCGTTTCTTCGTTACTCCGTTTATTTCTCCGATTCTCCGTTTCTTTCTTCGTTTCTTCGTTACTCCGTTTATTTCTTCGTTTCTCCGTTTCTTTCTTCGTTTCTCCGTTTCTTTGTTCATTTCTACGTTTCTTTCTTCGTTTCTTTCTTCGTTACTCTGTTTCTTTCTTCGTTTCTCCGTTTCTTTCTCCGATTCTCCGTTTCTTTCTTCGTTTCTTTCTTCGTTACTCCGTTTCTTTCTTCGTTCCTCCGTTTCTATCTTCGTTTCTTCGTTTCTTTCTTCGTTACTCCGTTTCTTTCTTCGTTCCTCCGTTTCTATCTTCGTTTCTCCGTTTCTTTCTTCATTTCTCCGTTTATTTCTTCGTTTCTCCATTTATTTCTCCGTTTCTCAGTTTCTTTCTTCGAAACTCCGTTTCTTTCTTCGTTTCTCCGTTTCTTTCTTCGTTTCTCCGTTTCTTTGTTCGTTTCTCCGTTTCTTTCTTCGTCTCTCCGTTTCTTTGTTCGTTTCTCCGTTTCTTTCCCCGTTTCTTCGTTTCTTTCTTCGTTTCTCCGTTTCTTTGTTCGTTTCTCCGTTTCTTTCTCTGTTTCTGCGTTTCTTTGTTCGTTTCTCCGTTTGTTTCTTCATTTCTCCATTTATTTCTCCGTTTCTCCGTTTCTTTGTTCGTTTCTCCATTTCTTTCTTCGTTTCTCGGTTTATTTCTTCGTTTCCCCATTTAGGTGGACCGGAAAGTAATGTCGTTTCTGCGCATGTCACTATTTGATTGTCATTTGTCAGCTCATTGTGTACATTAAAGTCGTAGCAAAGACATTCTGAGGTTATAGTGACTTGTTTAGTTATAAATAATTAAATTTAAAATTTTTCTTTACAATTTTGGGTGAAATGGCCAGCCAAATACCAGAAGAGGTACATATCCGGCATTGCATGCTTTTTGAGTTTCGCAAGGGTAGTAACGCAACAGTTGCTACCAAAAACATTTGCGATGTTTATCCAAATGCATTAGACGTTCGTAAATGCCAAAGGTGGTTTTCCAAGTTCAAATCCGGTAATTTTGATCTTTCCGACTCGTATCGATCAGGAAGACCAACAACGTTAGACAATGACGTGTTAAGTGCGGAAGTGGAAGCAAATCCGTGTCAGACAATCGAGGAATTGTCAAACAGTCTTAACCAACCTTGGTCGACCATCCAAGCACATTTGCAGCAGATTGGGAAAGTAAGCAGAGCAGGTGTTTGGGTCCCGCATAATCTGTCCGAAGAGAACAAGGCTAACCGATCCACCACATGCAACTTATTGCTTCAACGGCACAATACAGAAGCGTTTTTTGATCGCTTGATCACCGGAGATGAAAAGTGGGTTCTTTATGATAATCCAAAACGCAAAGGGCAGTTGCTCTCTCCAAATGAATCGCCACAAAGTACTGCTAAGCCAGGTTTACACCCCAAAAAGGCCCTTTTGTGTGTTTGGTGGAGTATTCGCGGCGTTGTTCATTTTGAAGTGCTGAAACCTGGACAGACTGTGAATGCAGACCTTTACTGTGAACAATTAGATCGTGTAAATAAATCTTTAATTGAAAAGTGGCCAGCGATTGTCAACAGAAAAGGCGTTATTCTGCAACACGATAATGCAAGACCGCACTGCGCAAGACGAACCTTGGCAAAAATTAATGAATTGGGGTGGGAGGTACTGCCTCACCCACCATACTCGCCCGATGTTGCACCATCGGATTTCCATTTATTCCGATCGCTTCAACACTTTCTAAGTGGCAAAAGATTTGCAAATTTGGATGATATTCAAAATGCCATCTCTGTATATTTTGCTCAAAAACCAATTGATTTTTATCGATCCGGCATTGAAAATTTCCACTCTAGATGGCAAAAGGTTGTTGATAATGAGGGTGATTATATCATTGATTAAAAATAAAAACTCGTTAAAAATTTATGTGTTTGAATGTAATGTAAGGAAACGACATTACTTTCCGGTCCCCCTAATATTTCTTCGATTCTCCGTTTATTTCTTCGTTTCTCCATTTATTTCTCCGTTTCTCCGTTTCTTTGTTCGTTTCTCCATTTATTTCTCCGTGTCTTCGTTTCCTTGTTCGTTTCTCCGTTTCATTGTTCGTTTCTCCGTTTGTTTCTCCGTTTCTCCGTTTCTTTGTTCGTTTCTCCATTTATTTCTCCGTGTCTTCGTTTCTTTGTTCGTTTCTCCGTTTCTTTCTTCGTTTCTTCGTTTCGTTCTTCGTTTCTCCGTTTCTTTCATCGTTTCTCCGTTTCTTTGTTCGTTTCTCCGTTTCTTTGTTCGTTTCTCCGTTTCTTTTTTTCGTTTCTCCGTTTCTTTGTTCGTTTCTCCGTTTCTTTGTTCGTTTCTCCGTTTCTTTGTTCGTTTCTCCATTTCTACGTTTCTTTGTTCGTTTCTCCGTTCCTTTCTTCGTTTCTCCGTTTATTTCGTCGTTTCTCCGTTTCTTTCTTCGTTACCTGTGTCTTTCTTCGTTTCTTCGATTCTTTCTTTGTTTCTCCGTTTCTTTCATCGTTTCTTTCTCCGTTCCTCCGTTTCTTTCTTCGATTCTCCGTTTATTTCTCCGTTTCTTTCTTCGTTCCTCCGTTTCTTTCTTTGTTTCTCCGTTTCTTTCTTCATTTCTCCGTTTATTTCTTCGTTTCTCTGTTCCATTCTTCGTTTCTGCGTTTCTTTGTTCGTTTCTCCGTTTCTTTCTTCGTTTCTTCGTTTCTTTCTTCGTTTCTCCGTTTCTTTCATCGTTTCTCCGTTTCTTTCTCCGTTTCTCCGTTTCGATTAAATGATTGTAATAATTATAATTTCTATTATAAATCATTTGAGCTATAGTTAAATTATACACTAATACTCTAAATACATATTTAATATATTTTTTAATCTCTTTAGCCTCCAGAAGAATTTTATTTATACTATTTACTGTATATTATAATTTACACAGAATCGGAAATAAATCTAATTATTTATTTATAATAATTATTGTTCATTCACTTATTTTACCAAACATTTCGATTCTTCATGTATTAATCAAATGTTAAATTGATATATCTCATAGACAATTATTACTTTCCATGTTTTAACACTTTAAGAAACATCTCTTTACTTTGAAGTTCGATCAAAATCAATTGCTAGAGGCGAATCAATCATTTTTAATGCATAAATAAGATGCACATTGTTCGATCAGCATAGGGAACATGCGTAAATGTTAATAACAATCTCTGAAATGAACAAACATTCACAGAAACCGTTCGCCTTCGCAGACTTCGCAATATTTTGACATTTATTTATCATAATTAATAACAACCGTCGTTGGACCGTAGATTAAACAATTTTTGACAATGTTTCGGTATAAAAAGCCATCAATTTCTTGAAATATTTGGTTAGATCGAACAAGTACGATCGAAGAAGCCGTGGAATAAAATAAATGAATATTTCTCTACATATCGGAATTATAGTTTGTATGTATGCAAATATATTCTGAACCCGCTATTACAAATCCCTGTACCGTGGTAATTAAATGGGTTGCCATCTATTGGAGAAAGGGTTAAACTACACTTAAGGGGTGAAAACACCTGGCGGAGAAACGCTCAAGTTTGTCGAGGAGTTGTTCTAATTTCAACAAATATTACAAGATATTGCTAAATTTGCGAAGGCGAACGGTTTCGGTGAATGTTTGTCCATTTCCGCGATTGTTAGTAACATTTATATGTGCTCCCAATATTAATTGAACAATGTACATATTATTTATGTATTGCAATTAATTAAGAAATTTATAGAAATTGATTTTGATCGAGACTCGATGTTAAAACGTGTTTCGTAAAGTTTTAAAGCATGGAAAGTAACAATTGTTCATTAAATACATTAATCTAACATTTGTTTAATTCTTATAATTTACACAATACGCGTAGAAGTGGTATTTTTTACATAAAAGTGCCGAAATTCAATTAATCGCTTTTTTAGATAGAAAAATCATCGCGATGAAGACTTGTGAATCGATAATCGATACCTGTAGCCTTGAAAATGTCAGTTGGATCTCAGCGAAAAATTCCTTCGCGAACAAAGAATATTTCAACGAAATGATATTTTAAGCCATTATTTATACTAGGAAATAGTTAATAATTGTTCAAACTACGGTCCTACGACGGTTATTAATAATTATGATAAATAAACATCAAGATATTGCAAAATCTGCGAAGGCGAACGGTTTCTGTGAATGTTTCTTCCTATATGCGATTGTTATTAACTTTTTCGCGTGCTCCCAATATTAATCGAACAATGTACATCTTATCTATGCATTACAAATGATTAAGTAACTTATAGAAATTGATTTTGATCGAGATTCGAAGTGAAAACGTGTTTCATAAAGATTTAATGCATAGAAAGTAATAATTGTCTATTTGGTACATTAATTTAACATTTATTTAATTCTTATAATTTACACAATACGTGCAGAAGTTGCATTTTTTACTTAAAAGTGTCACAATTCAATTAATCGCTTTTCTAAATAGAAAAATTATCGTGATGAAGACTTGTGAATCGATCATCGATACCTGTAACCTTGAGAATATCAGTTGGATCTCAACGAAAGATTCCTTCGTGAACAAAGAATATTTTAACGAAATGATATTTTAAGCCATTATTTATACTAGGACATTGTTAATAATTGTTAAAACTATGGTCCAACGACGGTTGTTAATGATTATGATAAATAAACATCAAGATATTGCAAAATCTATGAAGGAGAACGGTTTTGGTAAATGTTTTTTCATTTCCGTGATTGTTATTAACATTTACGCACGTTCCGAATATTAACATTACAATGTGCATCTTGTTTGTGCATTATAAGTCATTAATTACTTTACAAATATTAATTTCGATCGAAAATCGAGAAACATATGAATACCACGTTTTACTTCAATTCTCGATGAAATTTAATTTCTATAGGCAAATCAATGATTTACAATGCATAACTAAGATGCATTCTCTCACATAAATGTTCGAAACATGCATAAATGTTAATAACAATCGCGTGGATGAACAACAATTCACTGAAACCGTTCCCCTTCGCAGATTTCGCAATATCTTGATGTTCATTCATCAGAATTATTAACAACCGTCGTAGCAGCATGGTATAAAAAATTATTAACAATGTCCTGGTATAAATAATGGATTAAAACATTACTTCGTTGAAGTATTTTTCATTCACTTCCTCGCATATCATATACTCCTGACAACAAGAGTCCCAACATTGAACATTTTCTACAATTTATGTCTGAATTTCATCCGTTGTAATGAGGAGAACACTGTCGCCAAGGAAGTATGCATTTCGATTTCTCAAGTACTAATCAAATGTTACATCGATATATCTAATAGACAATTATTACTTTCCATATTTTAAAACTTTAAGAAACACCTCTTTACTTCGGAGCTCGATCAAAATTAATTTCTATAAGTTTCTTAATCATTTGTGATGCATAAATAATATGCACATTGTTCAATTAATATTGGGAGCACATATAAATGTTACTAACAATCGCGGAAATGGACAAACATTCACCGAAACCGTTCGCCTTCGCAAATTTAGCAATATCTTGACGTTTATTTACCATAATTATTAACAAGCGTCGTGGGACCGTAGATTAAACAATTATTAACATTGTTCTAGCATAAATAATGGCTTAAAAGTCATCACTTTCTGGAAATATTTGTTAGATCGAACAAAGACAATCGAAGTAACCGTGCGATAAAATAAATGAATATTTCTCTACATATCGAAATTATAGTTGGTATATATGCAAATATATATTCTGAACGCTCAGTGACACACATATGTTACACGGCAATGAAGTGGGTTGCCATCTACTAGAGAATAGGTAAACTACACTTAAGGTGTGAAAACACCTGGCGGAGAAACGCTCAAGTTTGTTGAGGAATTGTTCTTATTTCCACCAATAGATAGCGCCACGAGCATAAATTTACCGACATTAAAGATAAGTAATCCCATTTGTATAATATTCCCTACCGTGCGATAAAATAAATAAATATTTCTCTACATATCGAAATTATTGTTTGTTATGCATGCAAATATGATCTGAAATTCCAAACATTTGCAACGTGGTAATTATATGGGTTGCCGTCTCTTGGAGAACATATTTGTTAACTTTTGCGATTGTTACTAACATTTATGCATGTTCTCAATATTAATCGAACAATATGTATCTTATTTATGCATGGTAAATGATTATACTTATAGAAATTGATTTTGATCGAGATTCAAAGTAAAAACTTGTTTCGTAAAGTTTGAAAGCAAGGAAAGTAATAATTGTCTATTTAGTGCAATAGTTTAGCATTTATTTAATTCTCATAATTTACACAATACGCGTAGAATTTGTATTTCTTACTCAAACGTGCTGAATTTCGATTAATCGCTTTTCTATGTAGAAAAATCATCGTGATAAACACTTGTGAGTCGATAATCGATATGTGTAGCCATGATTTCGAGGTATCAAAGATTTTTTTAAATGTATTAGGGGGACCGGAAAGTAATGTCGTTTCCCGACATTAAATTCAAATACATAAATTTTTAACGAGTTTTTATTTTTAATCAATGATATAATCACCCTCATTATCAACAACCTTTTGCCATCTAGTGTGCAAATTTTCAATGCCGGATCGATAAAAATCAATTGGTTTTTGAGCAAAATATACAGAGATGGCATTTTGAATATCATCCAAATTTGCAAATCTTTTGCCACTTAGAAAGTGTTGAAGCGATCGGAATAAATGGAAATCCGATGGTGCAACATCGGGCGAGTATGGTGGGTGAGGCAGTACCTCCCACCCCAATTCATTAATTTTTGCCAAGGTTCGTCTTGCGCAGTGCGGTCTTGCATTATCGTCTTGCAGAATAACGCCTTTTCTGTTGACAATCGCTGGCCACTTTTCAATTAAAGATTTATTTACACGATCTAATTGTTCACAGTAAAGGTCTGCATTCACAGTCTGTCCAGGTTTCAGCACTTCAAAATGAACAACGCCGCGAATACTCCACCAAACACACAAAAGGGCCTTTTTGGGGTGTAAACCTGGCTTAGCATTACTTTGTGGCGATTCATTTGGAGAGAGCCACTGCCTTTTGCGTTTTGGATTATCATAAAGAACCCACTTTTCATCTCCGGTGATCAAGCGATCAAAAAACGCTTCTGTATTGTGCCGTTGAAGCAATAAGTTGCATGTGGTGGATCGGTTAGCCTTGTTCTCTTCGGACAGATTATGCGGGACCCAAACACCTGCTCTGCTTACTTTCCCAATCTGCTGCAAATGTTCTTGGATGGTCGACCAAGGTTGGTTAAGACTGTTTGACAATTCCTCGATTGTCTGACACGGATTTGCTTCCACTTCCGCACTTAACACGTCATTGTCTAACGTTGTTGGTCTTCCTGATCGATACGAGTCGAAAAGATCAAAATTACCGGATTTGAACTTGGAAAACCACCTTTGGCATTTACGAACGTCTAATGCATTTGGATAAACATCGCAAATGTTTTTGGTAGCAACTGTTGCGTTACTACCCTTGCGAAACTCAAAAAGCATGCAATGCCGGATATGTACCTCTTCTGGTATTTGGCTGGCCATTTCACCCAAAATTGTAAAGAAAAATTTTAAATTTAATTATTTACAACTAAACAAGTCACTATAACCTCAGAATGTCTTTGCTACGACTTTAATGTACACAATGAGCTGACAAATGACAATCAAATAGTGACATGCGCAGAAACGACATTACTTTCCGGTCCACCTAATATAAAGGAAGGCTAGAATGCAGAGAAATTTCATTACGCTGATTTCATTTAACTTTACATTTATTCGAAAGATAATACATACGAAACTTTGTACAAAAATATTTATTTATTTTATTGCACGGTAGGGAATACCATACAAATGGAATGACTTATCTGTAATGTCGGTAAATTATGCATGTGGCGCTATCTATTGGTAGAAGTAACAACAATTCCTCAACAAACTTGAGCGTTTCTCCGCCAGGTGTTTTCACACCTTAAGTGTAGTTTACCTATTCTGTAGTAGATGGCAACCCACTTCATTGCCGTGTGACATATGTGTGTCACTGAGCGTTCGGAATATACATGCATATATACAAACTATTTTTTCAATATGTAGAGAAATATTCATTTATTTTATCGCACGGTTACTTCGATTGTCTTTGTTCGATCTAAGAAATATTTCCAGAAAGTAATGACTTTCAAGCCATTATTTATACTAGAACATTGTTAATAATTGTCTAAAGTATGGTCCTACGACGGTTGTCAATAAATATGATAAATAAACATCGAGATATTGCAAAATCTGCGAAGACGAAAGGTTTCGGTGAATGTTTGTTCATTTCCGCGATTGTTACTAACATTTATGCATGTGCTCAATATTAATTGAACAATGTGCATCTTATTTATGCATTAAAAATGATTAAGTAACTTACAGAAATTGTTTTTGATCGAGATTTATAGTAAAACGTGTTTCGGAAAGTTTTAAAGCATTGAAAGTAACAATTGTTTATTAGATACATTAATTTAACATTTGTTTAATTTTTATAATTTACACAATACGCGTAGAAGTTTCATTTTTTACTCCAAAGCGGCAAAATTCAATTAATCGCTTTTCTAAATAGAAAAATCTTCGCGATGATCGATACGTGTAGCCTTGAGAATGTCGGTTGCACTTCAATGAAAAATTCCTTGATGAACAAAGAATATTTCAACGAAATGATATTTTAAACCATTATTTATACTAGGAAATTGTTAATAATGGTTTAATCTACAATCCTACGACGATTGTTATTAAATATGATAAATGAACGTCAGGATATTGCGAAATCTGCGAAGGCGAACGGTTTCGGTGAATATTTGTTCATTTCCGCGATTGTTACTAACATTTATACATGTTCCGAACATTTATCTTACAATATGCATCTTATTTATGCATTAAATATGATTGATTCGCCTACAGCAATTAATTTTGACCGAGATTCGAGGTATAAACGTGTTTCTTAATGTTTCAAAGCATGGAAAGTAACAATTGTTTATTAGATACACTAATTTAACATTTGTTTCGTTCTTATAATTTTCGGATTATGCGTGGAAGCTGTATTCTTGATGTAAAAGCGTCGAAATTCAATTAATCGCTTTTCTAGATAGAAAAACCATCGTGATAGACGTTTGTGAATCGATAAACATTTCCAGCCTTGACAATGTCGGTTTGATCTCAATAAGAACAATTCCATCGCGAACAAAGAATATTTCAACGAAATGATATTTTAAGCCATTATTTATACTAGGACATTGTTAATAATTGTTTAATCTACGGTCCTACGACGGTTGTTAATAATTATGATAAACAAACATCAAGATATTGCGAAATCTGGGAAGGCGAATTGCTTTAGCGAATGTTTATGTCTCTAGGCGATTGTTAGAAAAATTTTTCCAGGTTCCGAACTTTTATGTTACAGTATGTGAATTAAATTTTATCGGAAAATTTAACGAAGAGTTTGGTATACATATATTTCCCCATTTTTTATGAAAATTAACATTTGTAAACTAATTAATGGCTTGCACTGTAAAAGTTGGGAATATGAATGTTACAGAATGCATTTTCTTTTGCATTGTAAATGAATAATTTGCTTATAAAGATTAATTTAGGTTGCAAATCGAGAAATATTATATATGAATATCAATATTTTGCTTTCATTTTCGAAATCAATTAATTTCTGAAAACTAACTAATGATTTATCATACCTAAATAAGATGCATATTGTTCGATCAATATTGGGAACATGTATAAATGTTAGTAACAATCGCGGAAATGAACAAACATTCACGGAAACCGTTCGCCTTCGAAAATTTCGATTAGATCGAACAAAGACAATGGAAGAACCGGTAAGTGACCTTACGGAGGGTATATAAGGAGCCCCCGGTTGTTTAAAATTTCATTCTTCCTGGAGCCTCGGAGGTGGATGGATCTCTTCGTTTTAGGTTTATGGAAGGGGGACCCCCACCTTGGAAACCGGTACTGGCCGCCGGTAGGCGGTGGTCAGTACTGGCGACCATTCTCTCAATCCTTTCTTTGGTTTTTAATTGTTTCTTTCTGTAATTTATTTTATTTGTTCTCTGATTTTACTTTGTACTTGTTTTTCCATGTTTATTTTTTTGTCATTCTTGCCTTTATTTCCTTTGTTACTGAATGACTGTATTTAATCACTAACCAACTTCATTTCTATTTTCTATCATTTTTTTATCATGCCTTGACTTTAGGTTTCTCTTAGGTAGGCACACCGGAGAACGAAGAACAAAGAACGAAGAACGAAGAACGAAGAACGAAGAGGACACTATGGTCGCAACCGCCGTGGGATCTTTAGTTAAGCTTGGAATAAGTTAATTTTAAGGCCACCGTGTACAAATATCTGTTATCTGTCAAGCAATTATCCAATCTTTAGCTTATTTTTGCTCGCTTCCTCGTTCCTCAGCCCGGTCATCACTGCTTGTTGCATAAGCAAGTGACCGGCCGTGTAGGTGGTCCGAACGGTCGATCGCCGTCTCTTCTGGTGCGTCCGCTTCCAGAGAGAACATGCTGCGAACACAGGGGCAGGTGTTCGCATCGGTCCCTGTGGAAGCCCTGTGCCATAAGACCCTCTCTTCGTCATCTTCCGTGAGTCAGGTCCACGCTTTGCGTGGTTCCTGACGCGGAGTTGGGAGAAACGGGGCACTCTATATGAGTGGACGGCGTCATGCATTTCCTCTTTAATCGGGCCCACTGAGGGGAAACGGGACCGACCTAGTAGGACCAACTGCACGGTTCGTGTCGCGTCTTTTCCAATTTTGCCTAATTTTTCCATAATGTAATTGCTTGGCAGAACTAAACGAGGAGATCGAAGGAACATTGATTCCTTCCATCTCTTTGGTTTAGTATCTTCGTTTGTATCGGGTGTCGAGGGAGATCGATGGAACTTTGATTCCATCTATCTCTCTCCGGGTCTCCGCTCGCAGCAACCTCCACGTGGTGAGACCTGGTAATCGGTATAACTCGCGACGAACAGTAATTATTCGTCGTGGGTAGTACCGAGCTAATCGGCTGCGAGTTTAGAATAGTAATTTTTACGGTACAGTAGAGTACTTTACGGTACAGTACTTTCAACAAGTTCAATTGATGTATTGAAATAAAATCAATTTCACTGACAGCAGAAACTTTATTTTTGTCCATTATTTGTTTCCATTTCTTTAACCCGATCCTATCAAACTGCTAAAACTACTTAAAACTATATGTCCTCAACTATCATGTTCTCCTGATACAAAGAAAATCGGGATCCATGATTCAGAAATTCGTTCGAAAGTACAACAAAATTTCGGTTCGCGGAAATTCTTGGAATTTGACGTCAATTCTAAGAATCCGCGAAATCGTGCCACTTCCTCGCATATCGTACACTGACACCAAGAGTCCCAAAATCAAACATTTTCTAAAATTTATGCCTGAATTTCAACCTTTGGTATCAGGAAAATACCAAAAATTTCGATTCTTCAAGTATTAATCAAATGTTAAATTGATATATCTCATAGACAATTATTACTTTCCATGTTTTAAAACTTTAAAAAACATCTCTTTACTTTGAAGTGCGATCAAAATTATTATAATCATTTAATCTAAACGGAGAAACGGAGAAACGGAGAAACGGAGAAACGGAGAAACGGAGAAACGGAGAAACGGAGAAACGGAGAAACGGAGAAACGGAGAAACGGAGAAACGGAGAAACGGAGAAACGGAGAAACGGAGAAACGGAGAAACGGAGAAACGGAGAAACGGAGAAACGGAGAAACGGAGAAACGGAGAAACGGAGAAACGGAGAAACGGAGAAACGGAGAAACGGAGAAACGGAGAAACGGAGAAACGGAGAAACGGAGAAACGGAGAAACGGAGAAACGGAGAAACGGAGAAACGGAGAAACGGAGAAACGGAGAAACGGAGAAACGGAGAAACGGAGAAACGGAGAAACGGAGAAACGGAGAATCGGAGAATCGGAGAAACGGAGAAACGGAGAAACGGAGAAACGGAGAAACGGAGAAACGAAGAAACGAAGGAAGAAACGGAGAAAGAAACGGAGAAACGAAGAAAGAAACGGAGAAGCGAAGAAAGAAACGGAGAAACGAAGAAAGAAACGGAGAAACGGAGAAATAAATGGAGAAACGAAGAAATAAACGGAGAAACGAAGAAAGGAACGGAGAAACGAAAAAAGAAACGGAGAAACGAACAAAGAAACGGAGAAACGAAGAAAGAAACGGAGAAACGGAAAAATAAATGGAGAAATGAAGAAATAAACGGAGAATCGAAGAAAGAAACGGAGAAACGAAGAAAGAAACGCAGAAACGACGAAGAAACGGAGTAACGAAGAAAGAAACGAAGAAACGAAGAAAGAAACGGAGAATCGGAGAAATAAATGGAGAAACGAAGAAATAAACCGAGAAACGAAGAAAGAAACGGAGAAACGAAGAAAGAGAGGGAGTAACGAAGAAAGAAACTGAGAAACGAAGATAGAAACGGAGAATCGGAGAAATAAATGGAGAAACGAAGAAATAAACCGAGAAACGGAGAAAGAAACGGAGAAGCGAACAAAGAAACGGAGAAACGAACAAAGAAACGGAGAAACGGAGAAATAAATGGAGAAACGAAGATTGAAACGGAGAAACGAACAAAGAAACGTTTCTCCGATTCTCCGTTTTTCCGTTCCTCCGTTTCTCCGTTTCTCCATTTCTTGGATTCTCCATTTCTCCGTTTCTCCGTTTCTCGATTTCCCCGTTTCTCCGTTTCTCGGTTTCTCCGTTTCTCGGTTTCTGCGTTTCTCCGTTTCTCGGTTTCTGTGTTTCTCGGTTTCTCCGTTTCTCCGTTTCTCCGTTTCTCGGTTTATTTCTTCGTTTCTCCATTTATTTCTCCGATTCTCCGTTTCTTTCTTCGTTTCTCAGTTTCTATCTTCGTTTCTCCGTTTCTTTCTTCGTTTCTCCGTTTCTTTCTTCGTTTCTCCGTTAATTTCATCGTTTTTCCGTTTATATCTTCGTTTCTCCATTTATTTCTCCGTTTCTTTCTTCGTTTCTCCGTTTCTTTCTTCGTTTCTCCGTTTCTTTCTTCGTTTCTTCGTTTCCTTCTTCGTTTCCCCGTTTCTTTCTTCGTTTCCCCGTTTGTTTCTTCGTTTCTCCATTTATTTCTCCGTTTCTCCGTTTCTTTCTTCGTTTCTCCGTTTCTTTCTTCGTTTCTCCGTTTATTTCTTCGTTTCTCCATTTATTTCCCCGTTTCTCCGTTTCTTTCTCCGTTTCTCCGTTTCTTTCTTTGTTTCTCCGTTTCTTTGTTCGTTTCTCCGTTTCTTTGTTCGTTTCCCCGTTTCTTTCTCCGTTTCTCCGTTTCTTTCCTCGTTTCTCCGTTTCTTTCATCGTTTCTCCGTTTCTTTGTTCGTTTCTCCGTTCCTTTCTTCGTTTCTCCGTTTATTTCTTCGTTTCTCCATTTATTTCCCCGTTTCTCCGTTTATTTCTTCGTTTCTCCGTTTCTTTCTTCGTTTCTCCGTTTCTTTCTTCGTTTCTCCGTTTCTTTCTTTGTTTCTCCGTTTCTTTGTTCGTTTCTCCGTTTCTTTGTTCGTTTCCCCGTTTCTTTCTTCGTTTCTCCGTTTCTTTCTTCGTTTCTCCGTTTCTTTCATCGTTTCTCCGTTTCTTTGTTCGTTTCTCCGTTCCTTTCTTCGTTTCTCCGTTTATTTCTTCGTTTCTCCATTTATTTCCCCGTTTCTCCGTTTATTTCTTCGTTTCTCCATTTATTTCTTCGTTTCTCCGTTTCTTTCTTCGTTTCTCCGTTTCTTTCTTCGTTTCTCCGTTTCTTCCTTCGTTTCTTCGGTTCTTTCTCCGTTTCTCCGTTTCTTTGTCCGTTTCTCCGTTTCTTTGCTCGTTTCTCCGTTTCTTTATTCGTTTCTCCGTTTCTTTCTTCGTTTCTTCGTGTCTTTCTTCGTTTCTCCGTTTCTTTCTTCGTTTCTCCGTTTCATTCATCGTTTCTCCGGTTTTTTGTGCGTTTCTCCGTTACTTTCTTCGTTTCTCCGTTTCTTTCTTCGTTTCTCCGTTTATTTCTTCGTTTCTCCATTTATTTCTTCGTTTCTCCGTTTCTTTCTTAGTTTCTCCGTTTCTTTCTTCGTTTCTCCGTTTCTTCCTTCGTTTCTTCGTTTCTCCGTTTCTCCGTTTCTCCGTTTCTCCGTTTCTCCGTTTCTCCGTTTCGATTAAATGATTATAATAGTTATAATTTCTATTATAAATCATTTGAGCTATAGTTAAATTATACACTAATACTCTAAATACATATTTAATACATTTTTTAATCTCTTTAGCCTCCAGAAGAATTTTATTTATACTATTTACTGTATATAATAATTTACACAGAATCGGAAATAAATCTAATTATTTATTTATAATAATTATTTTTTATTCACTTATTTTACCAAAAATTTCGATTCTTCATGTATTAATCAAATGTTAAATTGATATATCTCATAGACAATTATTACTTTCCATGTTTTAAAACTCTAAGAAACATCTCTTTACTTCGAAGTTCGATCAAAATCAATTGCTAGTGGCGAATCAATCATTTTTAATGCATAAATAAGATGCACATTGTTCGATCAATATAGGGAACGTGCGTAAATGTTAATAACAATCGCTGAAATGAACAAACGTTCACCGAAACAATTCGCCCTCGAAGATTTCGCAATATCTTGATGTTTGTTTATCATAATTATTATCAACCGTCGTAGGATCATACATTAGACAATTATTAACAATCTCCTAGTATAAATAATGGCTTAAAATATCATTTCGTTGAAATATTGCTTGTTCGCGAAGGAATTTTTCCTTGAGATCCAACTGACATTCTCAAGGCTACACGTATCGATTATCGATTCACAAGTATTTATCGCGGTGATTTTTCTATCTAAAAAAGCGATTAATTGAATTTTGGAACTTTTGTGTAAAAAATACCACTTCTACACGTATTGTGTAAATTATAAGAATTAAACAAATGTTAAATTAATGTATCTAATGAACAATTGTTACTTTCCGTGCTTTAAAACTTTACGAAACACGTTTTAACGTGCAGTCTCGATCAAAATCAATTTAGATAAGTTTCTTAATTAATTGCAATACATAAATAAGATGCACGTTGTTCGAGCAATATAGGGAACATGCGTAAATGTTAATAACAATCGCTGAAATGGGCAAACATTCACTGAAACCGTTCGCCTTCGCAGACTTCGCAATATCTTGACATTTCTTTATCACAATTAATAACAACCGTCGTTGGACCGTAGATTAAACAATTTTTGACAATGTTTCGGTATACAAAGCCATCAATTTCTTGAAATATTTGGTTAGATCGAACAAATACGATCGAAGAAGCCGTGGGATAAAATAAATGAATATTTCTCTACATATCGGAAATATAGTTTGTATGTATGCAAATATATTCTGTACCCGCAATTACAGATCCCTGTAACGTGGTAATTACATGGGTTGCCATCTATTGGAGAAAGGGTTAAACTACACTTAAGGGGTGAAAACACCTGGCGGAGAAACGCTCAAGTTTGTCGAGGAATTGTTCTAATTATCCACAAATAGATGGCGCGACAAGTACAATTTACCGACATTAGAGATAAGTATTTCCATTTGTATGATATTCCCTACCGTGCGATAAAATGAATAAATACGTTTGTACAAACTTTTGTATGTTTCATCTTTCGAATAAATGTAAAATTAAACCTTCCACGGTAAATTTTATTCTTGAATTTATTAATGTTTCTAGGACGATTTATTTCAGTATAACGAGTGCTATAGGTGGGAAATTTGTGTACGTAATAATTATTGAGTATAAAATAATTTTTCTTTTATTAGAGGTTAATATATTAAATAAGGAAGAAGAGTTAATCTTTATTATTTTAAATATAAAAATTAAAATTAAAGAAATTATTGAATATAAAATGAAATATGTTAAAAATGTATATTTGTTAATTATTAACAAAATAACTATAATAGATGTTTGTATAACAGATGAATATCCTATAATTATTATGATTGACTTTTTCCTTTAAGCAAATGATAGGGGCAATAATTACATTAATTAGGCAAATAAAATAAATTTCATTATTAAATTTTAATATGAGTTCTATAATAATTATAGGGATTAATTTTATTAAAGTTATTATAAAGAATAGATTAATTCAATTTAAAGAATAAATTAAAGAAATGAATCGAACATTTAAAGAGTATTTGGCGGCGCTAAATTCGAAGATGTTTGAGAGAGGGAAAACGGAATTATAAGGATTGGGGAGAAGCGTTTCATCCCGGGCCTGCTAGTGGACTCGTCAGTAAGGCATCCTAGCAGGCCCTGCCTTATACGCCGGGACATTGGAAGATCGGTAAGAGGTCGTATATATAGCGATCGGAGCAGGTACGGGAACTTGCGGGAAACGGTTGGTGGTGAGTTTCCCTCTGGTGGCAAGCGTGGGTAGTGCCGCCACAAGGACAATTTTTAAGATAAGTGAAAAAAAAATAATTATTATAAATAAATAATTAGATTTACTTCCGATTCTGTGTAAATTATTATATATAGTAAATAGTATAAATAAAATTCTTCTGGAGGCTAAAGAGATTAAAAAATATATTAAATATGTATTTAGAGTAATAGTGTCTAATTTAACGATAGATCAAATGATTTATAATAGAAATTATAAATATTATAATCATTTAATCGAAACGGAGAAACGGAGAAACGGAGAAACGGAGAAACGGAGAAACGATGAAACGAAGGAAGAAACGGAGAAATGAAGAAAGAAACGAAGAAACGAAGAAAGAAACGGAGAAACGAAGAAAGAAACTGAGAAACGAACAAAGAAACGGAGAAACGAACAAAGAAACGGAGTAACGAACAAAGAAACGAAGAAACGAAGAAAGAAACGGAGAAACGAACAAAGAAACGGAGAAGCGAAGAAAGAAACAGAGAAACGAAGAAAGAAACGGAGAATCGGAGAAATAAATGGAGAAACGATGAAATAAACCAAGAAACGGAGAAAAAAACGGAGAAACGAACAAAGAAACGGAGAAACGAAGAAAGAAACGGAGAAACCAACAAAGAAACGGAGAAACGAAGAAAGAAACGGGGAAACGGAGAAATAAATGGAGAAACGAAGAAATAAACGGAGAAACGAAGAAAGAAACGGAGTAACGAAGAAAGAAACGAAGAAACGAAGAAAGAAACGGAGAATCGGAGAAATAAATGGAGAAACGAAGAAATAAACCGAGAAACGGAGAAAGAAACGGAGAAACGAAGAAAGAAACGAAGAAACGAAGAAAGAAACGGAGAAACGAACAAAGAAACGGAGAAGCGAAGAAAGAAACAGAGAAACGAAGAAAGAAATGGAGAATCGGAGAAATAAATGGAGACACGAAGAAATAAACCAAGAAACGGAGAAAAAAACGGAGAAACGAACAAAGAAACGGAGAAACGAAGAAAGAAACGGAGAAACCAACAAAGAAACGGAGAAACGAAGAAAGAAACGAAGAAACGAAGAAAGAAACGGAGAATCGGAGAAATAAATGGAGAAACGAAGAAATAAACCGTGAAACGGGGAAAGAAACGGAGAAACGAACAAAGAAACGGAAAAGCGAATAAAGAAACGGAGAAACGAACAAAGAAACGGAGAAACGAACAAAGAAACGGAGAAGCGAATAAAGAAACGGAGAAACGAACAAAGAAACGGAGAAACGAACAAAGAAACGGAGAAACGAACAAAGAAACGGAGAAACGAACAAAGAAACGGAGAAACGAACAAAGAAACGGAGAAACGAAGAAAGAAACGGAGAAACGAAGAAAGAAACGGAGTAACGAAGAAAGAAACGAAGAAACGAAGAAAGAAATGGAGAAATGAACAAAGAAACGGAGAAACGAAGAAAGAAACGGAGAAACGAAGAAAGAAACGGAGAAACGAAGAAAGAAACGGAGAAACGAAGAAATAAACCGAGAAACGGAGAAAGAAACGGAGAAACGAAGAAAGAAACGGAGAAACGAAGAAAGAAACGGAGTAACGAAGAAACAAACGAAGAAAGAATCGGAGAATCGGTGAAATATAATAAATGGAGAAACGAAGAAATAAACCGTGAAACGGGGAAAGAAACGGAGAAACGAACAAAGAAACGGAGAAGCGAATAAAGAAACGGAGAAACGAACAAAGAAACGGAGAAACGAACAAAGAAACGGAGAAGCGAATAAAGAAACGGAGAAACGAACAAAGAAACGGAGAAACGAACAAAGAAACGGAGAAACGAAGAAAGAAAGGGAGAAACGAAGAAAGAAACGGAGAAACGAAGAAAGAAACGGAGTAACGAAGAAAGAAACGAAGAAACGAAGAAAGAAACGGAGAATCGGAGAAATAAATGGAGAAACGAAGAAATAAACCGTGAAACGGGGAAAGAAACGGAGAAACGAACAAAGAAACGGAGAAACGAATAAGGAAACGGAGAAACGAACAAAGAAACGGAGAAACGAGCAAAGATACGGAGAATTGAACAAAGAAACGGAGAAACGAAAAAAGAAACGGAGAAACGGAGAAATAAATGGAGAAACGAAGAAATAGACAGAGAAACGAAGAAAGAAACGGAGAAACGAAGAAAGAAACGGAGAAACGAACAAAGAAACGGAGAAACGAAGAAAGAAACGGAGAAACGAAAAAGAAACGGAGTAACGAAGAAAGAAACGATGAAACGAAGAAAGAAATGGAGAAATGAACAAAGAAACGGAGAAACGAAGAAAGAAACGGAGAAACGAAGAAAGAAACGGAGAAACGAAGAAAGAAACGGAGTAACGAAGAAAGAAACGAAGAAACGAAGAAAGAAACGGAGAAATGAACAAAGAAACGGAGAAACGAAGAAAGAAACGGAGAAACGAAGAAAGAAACGTAGAAACGAAGACAGAAACGGAGAAAGGAAGAAAGAAACGGAGAAACGAAGAAAGAAACGGAGAAACGAAGAAAGAAACGGAGTAACGAAGAAAGAAACGAAGAAACGAAGAAAGAAATGGAGAAATGAACAAAGAAACGGAGAAACGAAGAAAGAAACGGAGAAACGAAGAAAGAAACGGAGAAACGAAGAAAGAAACGGAGTAACGAAGAAAGAAACGAAGAAACGAAGAAAGAAACGGAGAATCGGAGAAATAAATGGAGAAACGAAGAAATAAACCGTGAAACGGGGAAAGAAACGGAGAAACGAACAAAGAAACGGAGAAACGAATAAGGAAACGGAGAAACGAACAAAGAAACGGAGAAACGAGCAAAGATACGGAGAATTGAACAAAGAAACGGAGAAACGAAAAAAGAAACGGAGAAACGGAGAAATAAATGGAGAAACGAAGAAATAGACAGAGAAACGAAGAAAGAAACGGAGAAACGAAGAAAGAAACGGAGAAACGAAGAAAGAAACGGAGTAACGAAGAAAGAAACGAAGAAACGAAGAAAGAAACGGAGAAATGAACCAAGAAACGGAGAAACGAAGAAAGAAACGGAGAAACGAAGAAAGAAACGGAGAAACGAAGAAAGAAACGGAGAAACGAAGAAAGAAACGGAGAAACGAAGAAAGAAACGGAGAAACGAAGAAAGAAACGGAGAAACCAAGAAAGAAACGGAGAAACGAAGAAAGATACGGAGAAACGAAGAAAGATACGGAGAAACGAAGAAAGAAACGGAGAAACGGAGAAATAAATGGAGAAACGAAGAAATAAGCGGAGAAACGAAGAAAGAAACGGAGAAACGAAGAAAGAAACGGAGAAACGAAGAAAGAAACTGAGAAACGAAGAAAGAAACGGAGAAACGAAGAAAGAAACGGAGAAACGAACAAAGAAACGGAGAAACGAACAAAGAAACGGAGAAACGAACATAGAAACGGAGAAACGAACAAAGAAACGGGGAAACGAAAAAAGAAACGTTTCTCCGTTTCTCCGTTTCTCGGTTTCTCGGTCTCCGTTTCTCCGTTTCTCCGTTTCTTTCTTCGTTTCTCCGTTTCTCGGTTTCTCCGTTTCTCCGTTTCTCGGTTTCTCCGTTTCTCCGTTTCTCGATTTCTCCGTTTCTCCGTTTCTCCGTTACCCCGTTTCTCCGTTTCTCCGTTTCTCCGTTTCTCGGTTTCTCTGTTTCTCTGTTTCTCCGTTTCTCGGTTTCTCCGTGTCTCCGTTTCTCTGTTTCTCCGTTTCTCCGTTTCTCCGTATCTCCGTTTCTCCGTTTCTCGATTTCTCCGTTTCTCCGTCTCTCGGTTTCTCCGTTTCTCGGTTTCTCCGTTTCTCGGTTTCTCCGTTTCTCGGTTTTTCCGTTTCTCGGTTTCTCCGTTTCTCCGTTTCTCCGTTTCTCGGGTTTTCCGTTTCACCGTTTTTTGTTCGTTTCTCCATTTATTTCTCCGATTCTGCGTTTCTTTCTTCGTTTCTCCGTTTCTTTCTTTGTTTCTCCGTTTCTTTCATCGTTTCTCCGTTTCTTTGTTCGTTTCTCCGTTTCTTTGTTCGTTTCTCCGTTTCTTTCATCGTTTCTCCGTTTCTTTGTTCGTTCCTCCGTTTCTTTGTTCGTTTCTCCGTTTCTTTGTTCGTTTCTCCGTTTCTTTGTTCGTTTCTCCGTTTCTTTCTTTGTTTCTCCGTTTCTTTCTTCGTTTCTCCGTTTCTTTCTTCGTTTCTTTCTTTGTTTCTCTGTTTCTTTCATCGTTTCTCCGTTTCTCTCTTCGTTTCTCCGTTTCTCTCTTCGTTTCTCCGTTTCTTTCTTCGTTTCTCCGTTTCCTTCTTCGTTTCTCCGTTTCTTTCTCCGTTTCTCCGTTTCTTTGTCCGTTTCTACGTTTCTTTGCTCGTTTCTCCGTTTCTTTGTTCGTTTCTCCGTTTCTTTCTTCGTTTCTTCGTGTCTTTCTTCGTTTCTCCGTTTCTTTCTTCGTTTCTCCGTTTCATTCATCGTTTCTCCGGTTTTTTGTGCGTTTCTCCGTTACTTTCTTCGTTTCTCCGTTTTTTTCTTCGTTTCTCCGTTTATTTCTTCGTTTCTCCATTTATTTCTTCGTTTCTCCGTTTCTTTCTTAGTTTCTCCGTTTCTTTCTTCGTTTCTCCGTTTCTTCCTTCGTTTCTTCGTTTCTCCGTTTCTCCGTTTCTCCGTTTCTCCGTTTCTCCGTTTCTCCGTTTCTCCGTTTCGATTAAATGATTATAATAGTTATAATTTCTATTATAGATCATTTGAGCTATAGTTAAATTATACACTAATACTCTAAATACATATTTAATATATTTTTTAATCTCTTTAGCCTCCAGAAGAGTGTTATTTATACTATTTACTGTATATAATAATTTACACAGAATCGGAAATAAATCTAATTATTTATTTATAATAATTATTTTTTATTCACTTATTTGACCAAAAATGTCCATTCTTCATGTATTAATCAAATGTTAAGTTTATATATCTTATAGACAATTATTACTTACCATGTTTTAAGACTTTAAGAAACATGTCTTTACTTTGAAGTTCGATTAAAATCAATTGCTAGAGGCGAATGAATCATTTTTAATGCATAAATAAGATGCACATTGTTCGATCAATATAGGGAACATGCGTAAATGTTAATAACAATCGCTGAAATGAACGAACATTCACCGAAACCATTCGCCCTCGAAGATTTCGCAATATCTTGACATTTATTTATCATAATTATTAACAACCGTCGTTGGGCCGTAGATTAAACAATTTTTGACAATTTTTCGGTATAAAAAGCCATCAATTTCTTGAAATATTTGGTTAGATCGAACAAATACGATCGAAGAAGCCGTGGGATAAAATAAATGAATATTTCTCTACATATCGGAATTATAGTTTGTATGTATGCAAATATATTTTGAACCCGCAATTACAAATCCCTGTAACGTGGTAATTACATGGGTTGCCATGTATTGGAGAAAGGGTTAAACTACACTTAAGGGGTGAAAACACCTTGCGGAGAAACGCTCAAGTTTGTCGAGGAATTGTTCTAATTTCCACAAATAGATGGCGCGACATGTACAATTTACCGACATTAGAGATAAGTATTTCCATTTGTATGATATTCCCTACCGTGCGATAAAATAAATAAATACTTTTGTACAAACTTTTGTATGTTTCATCTTTCGAATAGATGTAAAATTAAACCTTCCACGGTAAATTTTATTCTTGAATTTATTAATGTTTCTAGGACGATTTAATTCAGTATAAAGAGTGCTATAGGTGGGAAATTTGTGTACATAATAATTATTGAGTATAAAATAATTTTTCTTTTATTAGGGATTAATATATTAAATAAGGAAGAAGATTTTATCTTTATTATTTTAAATATAAAAATTAAAATTAAAGAAATTATTGAATATAAAATGAAATATGTTAAAAATGTATTTTTGTTAATTATTAATAAAATAACTATAATAGATGTTTGTATAACAGATGAATATCCTATAATTATTATGATTGACTTTTTCGTTTAAGCAAATGATAGGGGCAATAATTACATTAATTAGGCAAATAAAATAAATTTCATTATTAAATTTTAATATGAGTTCTATAATAATTATAGGGATTAATTTTATTAAAGTTATTATAAAGAATAGATTAATTCAATTTAATGAATAAATTAAAGAAATGAATCGAACATTTAAAGAGTACATCCCAATTTTTAAGATAAGTGAAAAAAAATAATTATTATAAATAAATAATTAGATTTATTTCCGATTCTGTGTAGATTATTATATATAGTAAATAGTATAAATAAAATTCTTCTGGAGGCTAAAGAGATTAAAGAATATATTAAATATATATTTAGAGTATTAGTGTCTAATTTAACTATACATCAAATGATTTATAATAGAAATTATAAAAATGATAATCATTTAATCGAAACGGAGAAACGGTGAAACTGTGACGACTCTCACGGCCTATCATCTCAGACCACCCGGAACAGTACCCAGCATAGTGCCACCCGATTCCCATGGTCAAATTCGACGAACGATAAGACTTACTCCGAAAACTAACCGTGCGAAACCTTTGGCTCATGCTTCGCATGGCACCATCGAACATTCCTCAAGACGACACTATGTATATAAACCCTCCAAGCTCTCGAATAAACCAGTCTGCATTTTGAAGCCTACCCGTTGCCACGTCGTTACGCTGTTCATTTTTTTTTAAAACCACTGTTTCCCGATTCCGAGTAATTTCAATTGAAAGTTCTTAGTTCGGATTGAGTGATCGTCGCGACTCTCACCAATCCTCACTATTTTTAATTTCTACGAGTTAGGATTCGAGTGCGACTCGAATCCTTCACTAATAAGTGACAGTTCGGAGCTTGCCCCGTCACAAAACGAAGGAAGAAACGGAGAAACGAAGAAGGAAACGGAGAAATGAAGAAAGAAACGTAGAAACGAAGAAAGAAACGGAGAAACGAAGAAGGAAACGGAGAAATGAAGAAAGAAACGTAGAAACGAAGAAAGAAACGGAGAAACGAAGAAATAAACCGAGAAACGGAGAAAGAAACGGAGAAACGAAGAAAGAAACAGAGAAACGAACAAAGAAACGGAGAAACGAAGAAAGAAACTGAGAAACGAAGAACGAAACGGAGAATCGGAGAAATAAATGGAGAAACGAAGAAATGAACGAAGAAACGAAGAAAGAAACGGAGAAACGAAGAAAGAAACGGAGAAACGAACAAAGAAACGGAGAAACGAAGAAAGAAACGGAGAAACGAAGAAAGAAACGGAGAAACGGAGAAATAAATGGAGAAACGGAGAAATAAACCGAGAAACGAAGAAAGAAACGGAGAAACGAAGAAAGAAAGGGAGAAACGAAGAAAGAAAAGGAGAAACGAACAAAGAAACAGAGAAACGGACAAAGAAACGGAGAAACGGAGAAATAAATGGAGAAACGAAGAAAGAAACGGAGAAACGAAGAAAGAAACGGGAAACGAAGAAAGAAACGGAGAAACGAAGAAAGAAACGGAGAAACGAAGAAAGAAACTGAGAAACGAAGAAAGAAACGGAGAAACGAACAAAGAAACGGAGAAACGAACAAAGAAACGGAAAAACGAAGAAAGAAACGGAGAAACGGAGAAATAAATGGAGAAACGAAGAAATAAACGGAGAAACGAAGAAAGAAACGGAGAAAAGAAGAAAAAAACGGAGAAACGAAGAAAGAAACGGAGTAACGAAGAAAGAAACGAAGAAACGTAGAAAGAAACGGAAAAACGAACAGAGAAACGGAGAAACGAAGAAAGAAACGGAGAAACGAAGAAAGAAACAGAGAAACGGACAAAGAAACGGAGAAACGGAGAAATAAATGGAGAAACGAAGAAAGAAACGGAGAAACGAAGAAAGAAACGGAGAAACGCTTCTCCGTATCACCGTTTCTCCGTTTCTCGGTTTCTCCGTTTCCCCGTTTCTCGATTTCTCCGATTCTCGGTTTCTCCGTTTCTCCGTTTCTCCGTTTCTCGGTTTCTCCGTTTCTCCGTTTCTCCGTTTCTCGGTTTCTCGGTTTCTCCGTTTCACGGTTTCTCCGTTTCTCCGTTTCGCGGTTTTTCCGTTTCTCGTTTCTCCGATTCTCCGTTTCACCGCTTTTTGTTCGTTTCTCCATTTATTTCTCCGATTCTCCGTTTCTTTCTTCGTTTCTTCGTTTCTTTCTCCATTTCTTTCTTCGTTTCTCCGTTTCTTTGTTCGTTTCTCTGTTTTTTGGTCGTTTCTCCGTTTCTTTGTTCGTTTCTCCGTTTCTTTGCTCGATTCTCCGTTTCTTTGTTCGTTTCTGTATTTCTTTGTTCGTTTCTCCGTTTCTTTGTTCGTTTCTTCGTTTCCTTGTTCGTTTCTCCGTTTCTTTGTTCGTTTCTCCGTTTCTTTGTTCGTTTCTTCGTTTCTTTGTTCGTTTCTCCGTTTCTTTCATCGTTTCTCCGTTTCTTTGTTCGTTTCTCCGTTTCTTTCTTCGTTTCTCCGTTTCTTTCTTCGTTTCTCCGTTTCTTTCTTCGTTTCTCCGTTTCTTTCTTCCTTTCTGCATTTATTTCTCCGTTTCTCCGTTTCTTTCTTCGTTTCTCCGTTCCTTTCTTCGTTTCTCCGTTTCTTTCATCGTTTCTCCGTTTCTTTGTTCATTTCTCCGTTTCTTTCTTCGTTTCTTCGTTTCTTTCTTCGTTACTCCGTTTCTTTCTTCGTTTCTCCGTTTCTTTCTTCGTTTCTCCGTTTATTTCTTCGTTTCTCCATTTATTTCTCCGCTTTTCCGTTTCTTTCTTCGTTTCTCCGTTTCTTTCTCCGTTTCTCGGTTTATTTCTTCGTTTCTCCATTTATTTCTCCGATTCTCCGTTTCTTTCTTCGTTTCTTCGTTACTCCGTTTATTTCTCCGATTCTCCGTTTCTTTCTTCGTTTCTTCGTTACTCCGTTTATTTCTTCGTTTCTCCGTTTCTCTCTTCGTTTCTCCGATTCTTTCTTCGTTTCTCCGTTTCTTTGTTCATTTCTCCGTTTCTTTCTTCGCTTCTCCGTTTCTTTGTTCGTTTCTCCGTTTCTTTCTTCGTTTCTCCGTTTCTTTGTTCGTTTCTTCGTTTCTTTGTTCATTTCTCCGTTTCTTTCTTCGCTTCTCCGTTTCTTTGTTCGCTTCTCCGTTTCTTTGTTCGTTTCTCCATTTATTTCTTCATTTCTCCGTTTATTTCTTCGTTTCTCCATTTATTTCTCCGTTTCTCAGTTTCTTTCTTCGTTTCTCCGTTTCTTTGTTCGTTTCTCCGTTTCTTTGTTCGTTTCTTCGTTTCTTTCTTCGTTACTCCGTTTCTTTCTTCGTTTCTCCGTTTCTTTCTTCGTTTCTCCGTTTCTTTCTTCGTTTCTCCGTTTATTTCTTCGTTTCTCCATTTATTTCTCCGTTTCTCCGTTTCTTTCTTCGTTTCTCCGTTTCTTTGTTCGTTTCTCCGTTCCTTTCTTTGTTTACTCGTTTCTTTCTTCGTTACTCCGTTTCTTTCTTCCTTTCTCCATTTATTTCTCCGCTTCTTTCTTCGTTTCTCCGTTTCCTTGTTCGTTTCTTCGTTTCTTTCTCCGTTACTCCGTTTCTTTCTTCGTTTCTCCGTTTCTTTCTTCGTTTCTCCGTTTCTTTCTTCGTTTCTCCGTTTCTTTGTGCATTTCTCCGTTTCTTTCTTCGTTTCTTCGTTTCTTTCTTCGTTACTCCGTTTCTTTCTTCGTTTCTCCGTTTCTTTCTTCGTTTCTCTGTTTATTTCTTCGTTTCTCCATTTATTTCTCCGCTGTTCCGTTTCTTTCTTCGTTTCTCCGTTTCTTTGTTCGCTTCTCCGTTTATTTCTTCGTTTCTCCATTTATTTCTCCGCTTTTCCGTTTCTTTCTTCGTTTCTCCGTTTCTTTGTTCGCTTCTCCGTTTCTTTGTTCGTTTCTCCGTTTCTTTCTTCGTTTCTCCGTTTCTTTCTTCGTTTCTCCGTGTCTTTCTCCGTTTCTCGGTTTATTTCTTCGTTTCTCCATTTATTTCTCCGTTTCTCCGTTTCTTTCTTCGTTTCTTCGTTACTCCGTTTATTTCTCCGATTCTCCGTTTCTTTCTTCGTTTCTTCGTTACTCCGTTTATTTCTTCGTTTCTCCGTTTCTTTCTTCGTTTCTCCGTTTCTTTGTTCATTTCTACGTTTCTTTCTTCGTTTCTTTCTTCGTTACTCTGTTTCTTTCTTCGTTTCTCCGTTTCTTTCTCCGATTCTCCGTTTCTTTCTTCGTTACTCCGTTTCTTTCTTCGTTCCTCCGTTTCTATCTTCGTTTCTTCGTTTCTTTCTTCGTTACTCCGTTTCTTTCTTCGTTCCTCCGTTTCTATCTTCGTTTCTCCGTTTCTTTCTTCATTTCTCCGTTTATTTCTTCGTTTCTCCATTTATTTCTCCGTTTCTCAGTTTCTTTCTTCGTAACTCCGTTTCTTTCTTCGTTTCTCCGTTTCTTTCTTCGTTTCTCCGTTTCTTTGTTCGTTTCTCCGTTTCTTCCTTCGTCTCTCCGTTTCTTTGTTCGTTTCTCCGTTTCTTTCCCCGTTTCTTCGTTTCTTTCTTCGTTTCTCCGTTTCTTTGTTCGTTTCTCCGTTTCTTTCTCTGTTTCTGCGTTTCTTTGTTCGTTTCTCCGTTTGTTTCTTCATTTCTCCATTTATTTCTCCGTTTCTCCGTTTCTTTGTTCGTTTCTCCATTTCTTTCTCCGTTTCTCGGTTTATTTCTTCGTTTCCCCATTTAGGTGGACCGGAAAGTAATGTCGTTTCTGCGCATGTCACTATTTGATTGTCATTTGTCAGCTCATTGTGTACATTAAAGTCGTAGCAAAGACATTCTGAGGTTATAGTGACTTGTTTAGTTATAAATAATTAAATTTAAAATTTTTCTTTACAATTTTGAGTGAAATGGCCAGCCAAATACCAGAAGAGGTACATATCCGGCATTGCATGCTTTTTGAGTTTCGCAAGGGTAGTAACGCAACAGTTGCTACCAAAAACATTTGCGATGTTTATCCAAATGCATTAGACGTTCGTAAATGCCAAAGGTGGTTTTCCAAGTTCAAATCCGGTAATTTTGATCTTTCCGACTCGTATCGATCAGGAAGACCAACAACGTTAGACAATGACGTGTTAAGTGCGGAAGTGGAAGCAAATCCGTGTCAGACAATCGAGGAATTGTCAAACAGTCTTAACCAACCTTGGTCGACCATCCAAGCACATTTGCAGCAGATTGGGAAAGTAAGCAGAGCAGGTGTTTGGGTCCCGCATAATCTGTCCGAAGAGAACAAGGCTAACCGATCCACCACATGCAACTTATTGCTTCAACGGCACAATACAGAAGCGTTTTTTGATCGCTTGATCACCGGAGATGAAAAGTGGGTTCTTTATGATAATCCAAAACGCAAAAGGCAGTTGCTCTCTCCAAATGAATCGCCACAAAGTACTGCTAAGCCAGGTTTACACCCCAAAAAGGCCCTTTTGTGTGTTTGGTGGAGTATTCGCGGCGTTGTTCATTTTGAAGTGCTGAAACCTGGACAGACTGTGAATGCAGACCTTTACTGTGAACAATTAGATCGTGTAAATAAATCTTTAATTGAAAAGTGGCCAGCGATTGTCAACAGAAAAGGCGTTATTCTGCAACACGATAATGCAAGACCGCACTGCGCAAGACGAACCTTGGCAAAAATTAATGAATTGGGGTGGGAGGTACTGCCTCACCCACCATACTCGCCCGATGTTGCACCATCGGATTTCCATTTATTCCGATCGCTTCAACACCTTCTAAGTGGCAAAAGATTTGCAAATTTGGATGATATTCAAAATGCCATCTCTGTATATTTTGCTCAAAAACCAATTGATTCTTATCGATCCGGCATTGAAAATTTGCACACTAGATGGCAAAAGGTTGTTGATAATGAGGGTGATTATATCATTGATTAGAAATAAAAACTCGTTAAAAATTTATGTGTTTGAATGTAATGTAAGGAAACGACATTACTTTCCGGTCCTCCTAATATTTCTTCGATTCTCCGTTTATTTCTTCGTTTCTCCATTTATTTCTCCGTTTCTCCGTTTCTTTGTTCGTTTCTCCATTTATTTCTCCGTGTCTTCGTTTCCTTGTTCGTTTCTCCGTTTCATTGTTCGTTTCTCCGTTTGTTTCTCCGTTTCTCCGTTTCTTTGTTCGTTTCTCCATTTATTTCTCCGTGTCTTCGTTTCTTTGTTCTTTTCTCCGTTTCTTTCTTCGTTTCTTCGTTTCGTTCTTCGTTTCTCCGTTTCTTTCATCGTTTCTCCGTTTCTTTGTTCGTTTCTCCGTTTCTTTGTTCGTTTCTCCGTTTCTTTTTTTCGTTTCTCCGTTTCTTTGTTCGTTTCTCCGTTTCTTTGTTCGTTTCTCCATTTCTACGTTTCTTTGTTCGTTTCTCCGTTCCTTTCTTCGTTTCTCCGTTTATTTCGTCGTTTCTCCGTTTCTTTCTTCGTTACCTGTGTCTTTCTTCGTTTCTTCGATTCCTTCTTTGTTTCTCCGTTTCTTTCATCGTTTCTTTCTCCGTTCCTCCGTTTCTTTCTTCGATTCTCCGTTTATTTCTCCGTTTCTTTCTTCGTTCCTCCGTTTCTTTCTTTGTTTCTCCGTTTCTTTCTTCATTTCTCCGTTTATTTCTTCGTTTCTCTGTTCCATTCTTCGTTTCTGCGTTTCTTTGTTCGTTTCTCCGTTTCTTTCTTCGTTTCTTCGTTTCTTTCTTCGTTTCTCCGTTTCTTTCATCGTTTCTCCGTTTCTTTCTCCGTTTCTCCGTTTCGATTAAATGATTGTAATAATTATAATTTCTATTATAAATCATTTGAGCTATAGTTAAATTATACACTAATACTCTAAATACATATTTAATATATTTTTTAATCTCTTTAGCCTCCAGAAGAATTTTATTTATACTATTTACTGTATATAATAATTTACACAGAATCGGAAATAAATCTAATTATTTATTTATAATAATTATTTTTTATTCACTTATTTTACCAAAAATTTCGATTCTTCATGTATTAATCAAATGTTAAATTGATATATCTCATAGACAATTATTACTTTCAACGTTTTAAAACTTTAAGAAGCATCTCTTTACTTTGATGTTCGATCAAAATCAATTGCTAGAGGCGAATCAATCATTTTTAATGCAGAAATAAGATGCACATTGTTCGATCAATATAGGGAACATGCGTAAATGTTAATAACAATCGCTGAATTGAACAAACATTCACCGAAACCTTTCGCCTTCGAAGATTTCGCAATATCTTGATGTTTGTTTATCATAATTATTAACCACCGTCGTAGGATCATACATTAGACAATTATTAACAATGTCCTAGTATAAATAATGACTTAAAATATCATTTCGTTGAAATATTCCTTGTTCGCGAAGGAATTTTTCCTTGAGATCCAACTGACATTCTCAAGGCTACACGTATCGATTATCGATTCACAAGTATTTATCGCGGTGATTTTTCTATCTAAAAAAGCGATTATTTGAATTTTGGCACTTTTGTGTAAAAAATACCACTTCTACGCGTATTGCGTAAATTATGAGAATTAAACAAATGTTAAATTAATGTATCTAATGAACAATTGTTACTTTCCGTGCTTTAAAACTCTACGAAACACGTTTTAACGTGGAGTCTCGTTCAAAATCAATTTCGATAAGTTTCTTAATTAATTGCAATACATGAATAAGATGCACATTGTTCGATCAATATAGGGAACATGCGTAAATGTTAATAGCAATCGCTAAAATAAACAAACATTCACTGAAACCGTTCGCCTTCGCAGACTTCGCAATATCTTGACATTTACTTATCATAATTATTAACAACCGTCGTGGGACCGTAGATTAAACAATTTTTGACAATGTTTCGGTATGAAAAGCCATCAATTTCTTGAAATATTTGGTTAGATCGAACAAATACGATCGAAGAAGCCGTGGAATAAAATAAATGAATATTTCTCTACATATCGGAATTATAGTTTGTATGTATGCAAATATATTCTGAACCCGCAATTACAAATCCCTGTAACGTGGTAATTACATGGGTTGCCATCTATTGGAGAAACGGTTAAACTACACTTAAGGGGTGAAAACACCTGGCGGAGAAACGCTCAGGTTTGTCGAGGAATTGTTCTAGTTTCCACAAATAAATGGCGCGACAAGTACAATTTACCGACATTAGAGATAAGTATTTCCATTTGTATGATATTCCCTACCGTGCGATAAAATAAATAAATACTTTTGTACAAACTTTTGTATGTTTCATCTTTCGAATAAATGTAAAATTAAACCTTCCACGGTAAATTTTATTCTTGAACATATTAATGTTTCTAGGACGATTTATTTCAGTATAAAGAGTGCTATAGGTGGGAAATTTGTGTACATAATAATTATTGAGTATAAAATAGTTTTTCTCTTATTAGAGGTTAATATATTAAATAAGGAAGAAGAGTTAATCTTTATTATTTTAAATATAAAAATTAAAATTAAAGAAATTATTGAATATAAAATGAAATATGTTAAAATTGTATTTTTGTTAATTATTAATAAAATAACTATAATAGAAGTTTGTATAACAGATGAATATCCTATAATTATGATGATTGATTTTTTTGTTTAAGCAAATGATAGGGGCAATAATTACATTAATTAGGCAAATAAAATAAATTTCATTATTAAAGTCTAATATGAGTTGTTTAATAATTATAGGGATTAATTTTATAAAAGTTACTATAAAGAATAGATTAATTCAATTTAATGAATAAATTAAAGAAATGAATTGAACATTTAAAGAGTACATCCCAATTTTTAAAATAGGTGAAAAAAAAATAATTATTATAAATAAATAATTAGATTTATTTCCGATTCTATGTAAATTATTATATATAGTAAATGGTATAAATAAAATTCTTCTGGAGGCCAAAGGGATTAAAAAATATATTAAATATGTATTTAGAGTATTAGTGTCTAATTTAACTATAGATCAAATGATTTATAATAGAAATTATAAATATTATAATCATTTAACCGAAACGGTGAAACGGAGAAACGGAGAAACGATGCAACGAAGGAAGAAACGGAGAAACGAAGAATGAAACGGAGAAATGAAGAAAGAAACGAAAAAAGAAACGGAGAAACGAACAAAGAAACGGAGAAACGAAGAATGAAACGGAGAAACGAAGAAAGAAACGGAGAAATGATCAAAGAAACGGAGAAACGAAGAAAGAAACCTAGAATCGAAGAAAGAAACGAAGAAACGAAGAAAGAAACGGAGAAACGAACAAAGAAACGGAGAAGCGAAGAAAGGAACGGAGAAACGATGAAAGAAACGGAGAAACGAAGAAAGAAACGGAGAAACGAAGAAAGAAACTGAGAAACGAAGAAAGAAACGGAGAATCGGAGAAATAAATGGAGAAACGAAGAAATAAACCGAGAAACGGAGAAAGAAACGGAGAAACGAACAAAGAAACGGAGAAACGGAGAAACGAACAAAGAAACGGAGAAACGAACAAAGAAACGGAGAAACGAACAAAGAAACGGAGAAACGAACAAAGAAACGGAGAAACGAACAAAGAAACGGAGAAACGAACAAAGAAACGGAGAAACGAACAAAGAAACGGAGAAACGAACAAAGAAACGTTGAAACGAAGAAAGAAACGGAGAAACGAACAAAGAAACGGGGAAACGAACAAAGAAACGGAGCAACGAACAAAGAAGCTAAGACACGGAGAAATAAATGGAGAAACGAACAAAGAAACGGAGAAACGAAGAAAGAAGCTAAGACACGGAGAAATAAATGGAGAAACGAACAAAGAAACGGAGAAACGAAGAAAGAAACGGAGAAACAAAGAAAGAAACGGAAAAACGAAGAAAGAAACGGAGAAACGAAGAAAGAAACGGAAATACGAAGAAAGAAACTGTGAAACGAAGAAAGAAACGGAGAAACGAAGAAAGAAACAGAGAAACGGAGAAATAAATAGAGAAACGAAGAAATAAACGAAGAAACGAAGAAAGAATCGGAGAAATGAACAAAGAAACGGAGAAACGAAGAAAGAAATGGAGAAACGAACAAAGAAACGGAGATACGGAGAAATAAATGGAGAAACGAAGAAATAAACGGAGAAACGAACAAAGAAACGGAGAAATGAAGAAAGAAGCGGAGAAACGAACAAAGAAACGGAGAAACGAACAAAGAAACGGAGGAACGAAGAAAGAAACGGAGAAACGAACAAAGAAACGGAGAAACGAACAAAGAAACGGAGGAACGAAGAAAGAAACGGAGAAACGAAGAAAGAAACGGAGAAATAAATGGAGAAACGAAGATATAAACAGAGAAACGATGAAAGAAACGGAAAACGAAGAAAGAAACGGAGAAACGAAGAAAGAAACGGAGAAACGAAGAAAGAAACGGAGAAACGAAGAAAGAAACTGAGAAACGAAGAAAGAAACGGAGAATCGGAGAAATAAATGGAGAAACGAAGAAATAAACCGAGAAACGGAGAAAGAAACGGAGAAACGAACAAAGAAACGGAGAAACGGAGAAACGAACAAAGAAACGGAGAAACGAACAAAGAAACGGAGAAGCGAAGAAAGAAACGGAGAAACGGAGAAATAAATGGAGAAACGAAGAAATAAACGAAGAAACGAAGAAAGAATCGGAGAAATGATCAAAGAAACGGAGAAACGAAGAAAGAAACCTAGAAACGAAGAAAGAAACGAAGAAACGAAGAAAGAAACGGAGAAACGAACAAAGAAACGGAGAAGCGAAGAAAGGAACGGAGAAACGAATAAAGAAACGGAGAAACGAACAAAGAAACGGAGAAACGAAGAAAGAAACGGAGAAACGAACAAAGAAACGGGGAAACGAACAAAGAAACGGAGCAACGAACAAAGAAGCTAAGACACGGAGAAATAAATGGAGAAACGAACAAAGAAACGGAGAAACGAAGAAAGAAACGGAGAAACAAAGAAAGAAACGGAAAAACGGAGAAAGAAACGGAGAAACGAAGAAAGAAACGGAGATACGAAGAAAGAAACGGTGAAACGAACAAAGAAACGGAGAAACGAAGAAAGAAACGGAGAAACGGAGAAAGAAACGGAGAAACGAACAAAGAAACGGAGATACGGAGAAATAAATGGAGAAACGAAGAAATAAACGGAGAAACGAACAAAGAAACGGAGAAACGAAGAAAGAAGCGGAGAAACGAACAAAGAAACGGAGAAACGAACAAAGAAACGGAGGAACGAAGAAAGAAACGGAGAGGCGAACAAAGAAACGGAGAAACGAACAAAGAAACGGAGGAACGAAGAAAGAAACGGAGAAACGAACAAAGAAACGGAGAAACGAACAAAGAAACGGAGAAACGAAGAAGGAAACGGAGAAACGAAGACAGAAACGGAGAAACGAAGAAAGAAACGGAGAAACAAAGAAAGAAACGGAGAATCGGAGAAATAAATGGAGAAACGAAGAAATAAATCGAGAAACGGAGAAAGATACGGAGAAACGATGAAAGAAACGGAGAAACGAAGAAAGAAACGGAGAAACGGAGAAATAAATGGAGAAACGAAGAAATAAACGGACAAACGAAGAAAGGAACGGAGAAACGAAGAAAGAAACGGACAACCGAAGAAAGAAACGGAGTAACGAAGAAAGAAACGAAGAATCGAAGAAAGAATCGGAGAAATAAATGGAGAAACGAAGAAATAAACCGAGTAACGGAGAAAGATACGGAGAAACGAACAAAGAAACTGAGAAACGAAGAAAGACACGGAGAAACGAACAAAGAAACGTAGAAACGAAGAAAGAAACGGAGAAACGAAGAAAGAAACAGTGTAACGTAGAAAGAAACGAAGAAACGAAGAAAGAAACGGAGAATCGGAGAAATAAATGGAGAAACGAAGAAATAAACCGAGAAACGGAGAAAGAAACGGAGAAACGAAGAAAGAATCGGAGAAATAAATGGAGAAACGAAGAAATAAACCGAGTAACGGAGAAAGATACGGAGAAACGAACAAAGAAACTGAGAAACGAAGAAAGACACGGAGAAACGAACAAAGAAACGTAGAAACGAAGAAAGAAACGGAGAAACGAAGAAAGAAACAGTGTAACGTAGAAAGAAACGAAGAAACGAAGAAAGAAACGGAGAATCGGAGAAATAAATGGAGAAACGAAGAAATAAACCGAGAAACGGAGAAAGAAACGGAGAAACGAAGAAAGAAACGGAGAAACGAATAAAGAAACGGAGAAACGAACAAAGAAACGGAGAAACGAAGAAAGAAACGGAGAAACGAAGAAAGAAACGGAGAAACGGAGAAATAAATGGAGAAACGAAGAAATAAACGGAGAAACGAAGAAAGAAACGTAGAAACGAAGAAAGAAACGGAGAAACGAAGAAAAAAACGGAGTAACGAAGAAAGAAACGAAGAAACGAAGAAAGAAACGGAGAATCGGAGAAATAATTGGAGAAACGAAGAAATAAACCGAGAAACGGAGAAAGAAACGGAGAAACGAACAAAGAAACGGAGAAACGAAGAAAGAAACGGAGGAACGGAGAAATAAATGGAGAAACGAAGAAAGAAACGGAGAAACGAAGAAAGAAACGGAGAAACGGAGAAATAAATGGAGAAACGAAGAAATAAACGGAGGAACGAACAAAGAAACGGAGAATCGGAGAAATAAATGGAGAAACGAAGAAATAAACCGAGAAACGGAGAAAGAAACGCAGAAACGAAGAAGGAAACGGAGAAACGAACAAAGAAACGGAGAAACGAACAAAGAAACGGAGAAACGAACAAAGAAACGGAGAAACGAAGAAAGAAACGGAGAAACGGAGAAATAAATGGAGAAACGAAGAAAGAAACGGAGAAACGAAGAAAGAAACGGAGAAACGGAGAAATAAATGGAGAAACGAAGAAATAAACGGAGAAACGAACAAAGAAACGGAGAATCGGAGAAATAAATGGAGAAACGAAGAAATAAACCGAGAAACGGAGAAAGAAACGGAGAAACGAAGAAGGAAACGGAGAAACGAAGAAGGAAACGTAGAAACGAAGAAAGAAACGGAGAAACGAAGAAAGAAACGGAGTAACGAAGAAAGAAACGAAGAAACGGAGAATCGGAGAAATAAATGGAGAAATGAAGAAATAAACCGAGAAACGGAGAAAGAAACGGAGAAACGAGGAAGGAAACGGAGAAACGAAGAAAGAAACAGAGAAACGAAGAAATAAACGGAGAAACGAAGAAAGAAACGTAGAAACGAAGAAAGAAACGGAGAAACGAAGAATGAAACGGAGTAACGAAGAAAGAAACGAAGAAACGGAGAATCGGAGAAATAATTGGAGAAACGATGAAATAGACCGAGAAACGGAGAAAGAAACGGAGAAACGAACAAAGAAACGGAGAAACGAAGAAAGAAACGGAGGAACGAAGAAAGAAACGGAGAAACGAACAAAGAAACGGAGAAACGTTTCTCCGCTTCTCCGTTTCTCCGTTTCTCGGTTTCTCTGTTTCTCCGTTTCTCGGTTTCTCCGTTTCTCCGTTTCTCCGTTTCTCCGTTTCTCCGTTTCTCCGTATCTCCGTTTCTCCGTTTCTCGGTTTCTCGGGTTCTCCGTTTCTCCGTCTCTCGGTTTCTCCGTTTCTCGGTTTCTCCGTTTCTCCGTTTCTCCGTTTCTCGGTTTTTCCGTTTCTACGTTTCACCGTTTTTTGTACGTTTCTCCATTTATTTCTCCGATTCTACGTTTCTTTCTTCGTTTCTTCGTTCCTTTCTTTGTTTAATCGTTTCTTTCTTCGTTACTCCGTTTCTTTCTTCGTTTCTCCGTTTCTTTCTTCGTTTCTCCGTTTCTTTCTTCGTTTCTCCGTTTATTTCTTCGTTTCTCCATTTAGTTCTCCGTTTCTCCGTTTCTTTGTTCGTTTCTCCGTTTCTTTGTTCGTTTCTCGGTTTCTTTCTTCGATTCTCCGTTTCTTTGTTCGTTTCTCCGTTTCTCGGTTTATTTCTCCGTTTCTCCATTTATTTCTCCGATTCTCCGTTTCTTTCTTCGTTTCTTCGTTTCTTTCTTCGTTAGTCCGTTTCTTTCTTCGTTTCTCCACTTATTTCTCCGATTCTCCGTTTCTTTCTTCGTTTCTTCGTTTCTTTCTTCGTTACTCCGTTTCTTTCTTCGTTTCTCCGTTTCTTTATTCGATTCTCCGTTTCTTTCTTCGATTCTCCGTTTATTTCTTCGTTTCTCCATTTATTTCTCCGTTTCTCCGTTTCTATCTTTGTTTCTCCGGTTCTTTGTTCGTTTCTCCGTTTCTTTGTTCGTTTCTCCGTTTCTTTCTTCTATTCTCCGTTTCTTTCTTCGTTTCTCCGTTTCTTTCTTCATTTCTCCGTTTCTTAGTTCATTTCTCCGTTTCTTTCTTTGTTTCTTCGTTTCTTTCTTCGTAACTCCGTTTCTTTCTTCGTTTCTCCATTTATTTCTCCGTTTCTCTCTTTCTTTCTTCGTTTCTCCGTTTCTTTGTTCGTGTCTCCGTTTCTTTGTTCGTTTCTCCGTTTCTTTGTTCGTTTCTCCGTTTCTTTCTCCGTTTCACGGTTTATTTCTTCGTTTCTCCATTTATTTCTCCGATTCTCCGTTTCTTTCTTCGTTACTCCGATTCTTTCTTCGTTTCTCCGTTTCTTTCTTCGTTTCTCCGTTTCTTTCTTCGTTTCTCCGTTTATTTCTTCGTTTCTCCATTTATTTCTCCGTTTCTCCGTTTCTTTCTTCGTTTCTCCGTTTCTTTCTTCGTTTCTCCGTTTATTTCTTCGTTTCTCCATTTATTTCTCCGTTTCTCCGTTTCTTTCTTCGTTTCTCCGTTTCTTTGTTCGTTTCTCCGTTCCTTTCTTTGTTTAATCGTTTCTTTCTTCGTTACTCCGTTTCTTTCTTCCTTTCTACATTTATTTCTCCGCTTCTTTCTTCGTTTCTCCGTTTCCTTGTTCGTTTCTTCGTTTCTTTCTCCGTTACTACGTTTCTTTCTTCGTTTCTCCGTTTCTTTCTTCGTTTCTCCGTTCCTTTCTTCGTTTCTCCGTTTATTTCTTCGTTTCTCCATTTATTTCTCCGCTTCTCCGTTTCTTTCTTCGTTTCTCCGTTTCTTTCTTCATTTCTCCGTTTCTTAGTTCATTTCTCCGTTTCTTTCTTTGTTTCTTCGTTTCTTTCTTCGTAACTCCGTTTATTTCTTCGTTTCTCCATTTATTTCTCCGATTCTCCGTTTCTTTCTTCGTTTCTTTCTTCGTTACTCCGTTTCTTTCTTCGTTTCTCCGTTTCTTTCTTCGTTTCTCCGTTTCTTTCTTCGTTTGTCCGTTTATTTCTTCGTTTCTCCATTTATTTCTCCGTTTCTCAGTTTCTTTCTTCGTGTCTCTGTTTCTTTCTTCGTTTCTCCGTTTCTTTGTTCGTTTCTCCGTTTCTTTGTTCGTTTCTCCGTTTCTTTCTTCGTTTCTCCGTTTCTTTCTTCTTTTCTCCGTTTCTTTCTTCGTTTCTCCGTTTCTTTCTTCGTTTCTCCGTTTATTTCTTCGATTCTCCATTTATTTCTCCGTTTCTCCGTTTCTTTCTTCGTTTCTCCGTTTCTTTGCTCGTTTCTCCGTTTCTTTTTTTCGTTTCTCCGTTTCTTTGTTCGTTTCTCCGTTTCTTTGTTCGTTTCTCCGTTTCTTTGTTCGTTTCTCCATTTCTACGTTTCTTTGTTCGTTTCTCCGTTCCTTTCTTCGTTTCTCCGTTTATTTCGTCGTTTCTCCGTTTCTTTCTTCGTTACCTGTGTCTTTCTTCGTTTCTTCGATTCTTTCTTTGTTTCTCCGTTTCTTTCATCGTTTCTTTCTCCGTTCCTCCGTTTCTTTCTTCAATTCTGCGTTTATTTCTCCGTTTCTTTCTTCGTTCCTCCGTTTCTTTCTTTGTTTCTCCGTTTCTTTCTTCATTTCTCCGTTTATTTCTTCGTTTCTCTGTTCCATTCTTCGTTTCTGCGTTTCTTTGTTCGTTTCTCCGTTTCTTTCTTCGTTTCTTCGTTTCTTTCTTCGTTTCTCCGTTTCTTTGCTCGTTTCTCCGTTTCTTTTTTTCGTTTCTCCGTTTCTTTGTTCGTTTCTCCGTTTCTTTGTTCGTTTCTCCGTTTCTTTGTTCGTTTCTCCATTTCTACGTTTCTTTGTTCGTTTCTCCGTTTCTTTGTTCGTTTCTCCGTTTCTTTGTTCGTTTCTCCATTTCTACGTTTCTTTGTTCGTTTCTCCGTTCCTTTCTTCGTTTCTCCGTTTATTTCGTCGTTTCTCCGTTTCTTTCTTCGTTACCTGTGTCTTTCTTCGTTTCTTCGATTCCTTCTTTGTTTCTCCGTTTCTTTCATCGTTTCTTTCTCCGTTCCTCCGTTTCTTTCTTCGATTCTCCGTTTATTTCTCCGTTTCTTTCTTCGTTCCTCCGTTTCTTTCTTTGTTTCTCCGTTTCTTTCTTCATTTCTCCGTTTATTTCTTCGTTTCTCTGTTCCATTCTTCGTTTCTGCGTTTCTTTGTTCGTTTCTCCGTTTCTTTCTTCGTTTCTTCGTTTCTTTCTTCGTTTCTCCGTTTCTTTCATCGTTTCTCCGTTTCTTTCTCCGTTTCTCCGTTTCGATTAAATGATTGTAATAATTATAATTTCTATTATAAATCATTTGAGCTATAGTTAAATTATACACTAATACTCTAAATACATATTTAATATATTTTTTAATCTCTTTAGCCTCCAGAAGAATTTTATTTATACTATTTACTGTATATTATAATTTACACAGAATCGGAAATAAATCTAATTATTTATTTATAATAATTATTGTTCATTCACTTATTTTACCAAACATTTCGATTCTTCATGTATTAATCAAATGTTAAATTGATATATCTCATAGACAATTATTACTTTCCATGTTTTAACACTTTAAGAAACATCTCTTTACTTTGAAGTTCGATCAAAATCAATTGCTAGAGGCGAATCAATCATTTTTAATGCATAAATAAGATGCACATTGTTCGATCAGCATAGGGAACATGCGTAAATGTTAATAACAATCTCTGAAATGAACAAACATTCACAGAAACCGTTCGCCTTCGCAGACTTCGCAATATTTTGACATTTATTTATCATAATTAATAACAACCGTCGTTGGACCGTAGATTAAACAATTTTTGACAATGTTTCGGTATAAAAAGCCATCAATTTCTTGAAATATTTGGTTAGATCGAACAAGTACGATCGAAGAAGCCGTGGAATAAAATAAATGAATATTTCTCTACATATCGGAATTATAGTTTGTATGTATGCAAATATATTCTGAACCCGCTATTACAAATCCCTGTACCGTGGCAATTACGTGGGTTGCCATCTATTGGAGAAAGGGTTAAACTACACTTAAGGGGTGAAAACACCTGGCGGAGAAACGCTCAAGTTTGTCGAGGAATTGTTCTAATTTCCACAAATAGATGGCGCGACAAGTACAATTTACCGACATTAGAGATAAGTATTTCCATTTGTATGATATTCCCTACCGTGCGATAAAATAAATAAATACTTTTGTACAAACTTTTGTATGTTTCATCTTTCGAATAAATGTAAAATTAAACCTTCCCCGGTAAATTTTATTCTTGAATTTATTAATGTTTCTAGGACGATTTATTTCAGTATAAAGAGTGCTATAGGTGGGAAATTTGTGTACATAATAATTATTGAGTATAAAATAATTTTTCTTTTATTAGATGTTAATATATTAAATAAGGAAGAAGAGTTCATCTTTATTATCTTAAATATAAAATTAAAATTAAAGAAATATTTGAATATAAAATGAAATATGTTAAAAATGTATTTTTGTTAATTATTAATAAAATAACTATAATAGATGTTTGTATAACAGATGAATATCCTATAATTATTATGATTGATTTTTTTGTTTTAGCAAATGATACGGGCAATAATTACATTAATTAGGCAAATAACATAAATTTCATTATTAAATTTTAATATGAGTTCTATAATAATTACAGGGATTAATTTTATTAAAGTTATTATAAAGAATATATTAATTCAATTTAATGAACAAATTAAAGAAATGAATCGAACATTTAAAGAGTACATCCCAATTATTAAGATAATGAAAAAAAAATAATTATTATAAATAAATAATTAGATTTATTTCCGATTCTGTGTAAATTATTATATATAGTAAATAGTATAAATAAAATTCTTCTGGAGGCTAAAGAGATTAAAAAATATATTAAATATGTATGTAGAGTATTAGTGTCTAATTTAACTATAGATCAAATGATTTATAATAGAAATTATAAATATTATAATCATTTAATCGAAACGGAGAAACGGAGAAACGGAGAAACGATGAAACGAAGGAAGAAACGGAGAAACGAAGAAAGAAACGGAGAAACGAAGAAAGAAACTGAGAAACGAAGAAAGAAACGGAGAAACGAAGAAAGAAACGGAGAATCGGAGAAATAAATGGAGAAACGAAGAAATAAACCGAGAAACGAAGAAAGAAACGGAGAAGCGAAGAAAGAAACGGAGAAATGAACAAAGAAACGGAGAAACGAACAAAGAAACGGAGAAACGAAGAAAGAAATGGAGAAACGAAGAGAGAAACGGAGTAACGAAAAAAGAAACTGAGAAACGAACATAGAAACGGAGAAACGAAGAAAGAAACGGAGAAACGAACAAAGAAACGGGGAAACGAACAAAGAAACAGAGCAACGAACAAAGAAGCTAAGACACGGAGAAATAAATGGAGAAACGAACAAATAAACGGAGAAACGAACAAAGAAACGGAGAAACAAAGAAAGAAACGGAGAAACGAAGAAATAAACGGAGAAACGAACAAAGAAACGGAGAAACGAAGAAAGAAGCGGAGAAACGAACAAAGAAACGGAGAAACGAACAAAGAAACGGAGGAACGAAGAAAGAAACGGAGAAACGAACAAAGAAACGGAGAAACGAACAAAGAAACGGAGGAACGAAGAAAGAAACGGAGAAACGAAGAAAGAAACGGAGAAACGAAGAAAGAAACGGAGAAACGAAGAAAGAAACGGAGAAACGGAGAAATAAATGGAGAAACGAAGAAATAAACGAAGAAACGAAGAAAGAATCGGAGAAATGAACAAAGAAACGGAGAAACGAAGAAAGAAACCTGCAAACGAACAAAGAAACGGAGAAACGAACATAGAAACGGTGAAACAAACAAAGAAACGGAGAAACGAACAAAGAAACGGAGGACCGAAGACATAAACGGAGAAACGATGAAAGAAACGGAAAACGAAGAAAGAAACGGAGAAACGAAGAAAGAAACGGAGAAACGAAGAAAGAAACTGAGAAACGAAGAAAGAAACGGAGAATCGGAGAAATAAATAGAGAAGCGAAGAAATAAACCGAGAAACGGAGAAAGAGACGGAGAAACGAACAAAGAAACGGAGAAACGGAGAAACGAACAAAGAAACGGAGAAACGAACAAAGAAACGGAGAAACGAACAAAGAAACGGTGAAACGAACAAAGAAACAGAGAAACGAACAAAGAAACGGAGAAACGAACAAAGAAACGGAGAAACGAAGAAAGAAATGGAGAAACGAAGAGAGAAACGGAGTAACGAAAAAAGAAACGTAGAAACGAAGAAAGAAACGGAGAATCGGAGAAATAAATGGAGAAACGAAGAAAAAAACCGAGAAACGGAGAAACGAACAAAGAAACGGAGAAACGGACCAAGAAACGGAGAAACGAACAAAGAAACGGAGAAACGAACAAAGAAACGGAGAAACGAACAAAGAAACGGAGGAACGAAGAAAGAAACGGAGAAACGAACAAAGAAACGGAGAAACGAACAAAGAAACGGAGAAACGAACGAATAAACATAGAAACGAACAAAGAAACGGAGAAACGAACAAAGAAACGGAGAAACGAAGAGAGAAACGGAGAAACGGAGAAATAAATGGAGAAACGAAGAAATAAACGGAGAAACGAAGAAAGAAACGTAGAAACGAAGAAAGAAACGAAGAAAGAAACGGAGAATCGGAGAAATAAATGGAGAAACGAAGAAATAAACCGTGAAACGGGGAAAGAAACGGAGAAACGAACAAAGAAACGGAGAAACGGACCAAGAAACGGAGAAACGAACAAAGAAACGGAGAAACGAACAAAGAAACGGAGAAACGAACAAAGAAACGGAGAAACGAACAAAGAAACGGAGGAACGAAGAAAGAAACGGAGAAACGAACAAAGAAACGGAGAAACGAACAAAGAAACGGAGAAACGAACGAATAAACATAGAAACGAACATAGAAACGGAGAAACTAAGAAAGAAACGGAGAATCGGAGAAATAAATGGAGAAACGAAGAAATAAACCGAGAAACGGAGAAAGAAACGGAGAAACGAACAAAGAAACGGAGAAACGAAGAAAGAAACGGAGAAACGAACAAAGAAACGGAGAAACGAAGAAAGAAACAGAGAATCGAAGAAAGAAACGGAGAAACGGAGAAATAAATGGAGAAACGAAGAAATAAACGGAGAAACGAAGAAAGAAACGGAGAAACGAAGAAAGAAACGGAGAAACGAAGAATGAAACGGAGTAACGAAGAAAGAAACGAAGAAAGAAACGGAGAAACGGAGAAATAAATGGAGAAACGAAGAAATAAACGAAGAAACGAAGAAAGAATCGGAGAAATGAACAAAGAAACGGAGAAACGAAGAAAGAAACCTGGAAACGAACAAAGAAACGGAGAAACGAACATAGAAACGGTGAAACAAACAAAGAAACGGAGAAACGAACAAAGAAACGGAGGAACGAAGACATAAACGGAGAAACGATGAAAGAAACGGAAAACGAAGAAAGAAACGGAGAAACGAAGAAAGAAACGGAGAAACGAAGAAAGAAACTGAGAAACGAAGAAAGAAACGGAGAATCGGAGAAATAAATAGAGAAACGAAGAAATAAACCGAGAAACGGAGAAAGAGACGGAGAAACGAACAAAGAAACGAAGAAACGAAGAAAGAAACGGAGAATAGGAGAAATAAATGGAGAAACGAAGAAAAAAACCGAGAAACGGAGAAACGAACGAAGAAACGGAGAAACGGACCAAGAAACGGAGAAACGAACAAAGAAACGGAGAAACGAACAAAGAAACGGAGAAACGAACAAAGAAACGGAGGAACGAAGAAAGAAACGGAGAAACGAACAAAGAAACGGAGAAACGAACAAAGAAACGGAGAAACGAACGAATAAACATAGAAACGAACAAAGAAACGGAGAAACGAACAAAGAAACGGAGAAACGAAGAGAGAAACGGAGAAACGGAGAAATAAATGGAGAAACGAAGAAATAAACGGAGAAACGAAGAAAGAAACGTAGAAACGAAGAAAGAAACGAAGAAAGAAACGGAGAATCGGAGAAATAAATGGAGAAACGAAGAAATAAACCGTGAAACGGGGAAAGAAACGGAGAAACGAACAAAGAAACGGAGAAACGGACCAAGAAACGGAGAAACGAACAAAGAAACGGAGAAACGAACAAAGAAACGGAGAAACGAACAAAGAAACGGAGGAACGAAGAAAGAAACGGAGAAACGAACAAAGAAACGGAGAAACGAACAAAGAAACGGAGAAACGAACGAATAAACATAGAAACGAACATAGAAACGGAGAAACTAAGAAAGAAACGGAGAATCGGAGAAATAAATGGAGAAACGAAGAAATAAACCGAGAAACGCAGAAAGAAACGGAGAAACGAACAAAGAAACGGAGAAACGAAGAAAGAAACGGAAAAACGAACAAAGAAACGGAGAAACGAAGAAAGAAACAGAGAATCGAAGAAAGAAACGGAGAAACGGAGAAATAAATGGAGAAACGAAGAAATAAACGGAGAAACGAAGAAAGAAACGGAGAAACGAAGAAAGAAACGGAGAAACGAAGAATGAAACGGAGTAACGAAGAAAGAAACGAAGAAAGAAACGGAGAATCGGAGAAATAAATGGAGAAACGAAGAAAGAAACGGAGTAACGAAGAAAGAAACGAAGAAACGGAGAATCGGAGAAATAAATGGAGAAATGAAGAAATAAACCGAGAAACGGAGAAAGAAACGGAGAAACGAGGAAGGAAACGGAGAAACGAAGAAAGAAACAGAGAAACGAAGAAATAAACGGAGAAACGAAGAAAGAAACGTAGAAACGAAGAAAGAAACGGAGAAACGAAGAAAGAAACGGAGTAACGAAGAAAGAAACGAAGAAACGGAGAATCGGAGAAATAATTGGAGAAACGATGAAATAGACCGAGAAACGGAGAAAGAAACGGAGAAACGAACAAAGAAACGGAGAAACGAAGAAAGAAACGGAGGAACGAAGAAAGAAACGGAGAAACGAACAAAGAAACGGAGAAACGTTTCTCCGCTTCTCCGTTTCTCTGTTTCTCGGTTTCTCTGTTTCTCCGTTTCTCGGTTTCTCCGTTTCTCCGTTTCTCCGTTTCTCCGTTTCTCCGTTTCTCCGTATCTCCGTTTCTCCGTTTCTCGGTTTCTCGGGTTCTCCGTTTCTCCGTCTCTCGGTTTCTCCGTTTCTCGGTTTCTCCGTTTCTCCGTTTCTCCGTTTCTCGGTTTTTCCGTTTCTCCGTTTCACCGTTTTTTGTACGTTTCTCCATTTATTTCTCCGATTCTACGTTTCTTTCTTCGTTTCTTCGTTCCTTTCTTTGTTTAATCGTTTCTTTCTTCGTTACTCCGTTTCTTTCTTCGTTTCTCCGTTTCTTTCTTCGTTTCTCCGTTTCTTTCTTCGTTTCTCCGTTTATTTCTTCGTTTCTCCATTTAGTTCTCCGTTTCTCCGTTTCTTTGTTCGTTTCTCCGTTTCTTTGTTCGTTTCTCGGTTTCTTTCTTCGATTCTCCGTTTCTTTGTTCGTTTCTCCGTTTCTCGGTTTATTTCTCCGTTTCTCCATTTATTTCTCCGATTCTCCGTTTCTTTCTTCGTTTCTTCGTTTCTTTCTTCGTTAGTCCGTTTCTTTCTTCGTTTCTCCACTTATTTCTCCGATTCTCCGTTTCTTTCTTCGTTTCTTCGTTTCTTTCTTCGTTACTCCGTTTCTTTCTTCGTTTCTCCGTTTCTTTATTCGATTCTCCGTTTCTTTCTTCGATTCTCCGTTTATTTCTTCGTTTCTCCATTTATTTCTCCGTTTCTCCGTTTCTATCTTTGTTTCTCCGGTTCTTTGTTCGTTTCTCCGTTTCTTTGTTCGTTTCTCCGTTTCTTTCTTCTATTCTCCGTTTCTTTCTTCGTTTCTCCGTTTCTTTCTTCATTTCTCCGTTTCTTAGTTCATTTCTCCGTTTCTTTCTTTGTTTCTTCGTTTCTTTCTTCGTAACTCCGTTTCTTTCTTCGTTTCTCCATTTATTTCTCCGTTTCTCTCTTTCTTTCTTCGTTTCTCCGTTTCTTTGTTCGTGTCTCCGTTTCTTTGTTCGTTTCTCCGTTTCTTTGTTCGTTTCTCCGTTTCTTTCTCCGTTTCACGGTTTATTTCTTCGTTTCTCCATTTATTTCTCCGATTCTCCGTTTCTTTCTTCGTTACTCCGATTCTTTCTTCGTTTCTCCGTTTCTTTCTTCGTTTCTCCGTTTCTTTCTTCGTTTCTCCGTTTATTTCTTCGTTTCTCCATTTATTTCTCCGTTTCTCCGTTTCTTTCTTCGTTTCTCCGTTTCTTTCTTCGTTTCTCCGTTTATTTCTTCGTTTCTCCATTTATTTCTCCGTTTCTCCGTTTCTTTCTTCGTTTCTCCGTTTCTTTGTTCGTTTCTCCGTTCCTTTCTTTGTTTAATCGTTTCTTTCTTCGTTACTCCGTTTCTTTCTTCCTTTCTACATTTATTTCTCCGCTTCTTTCTTCGTTTCTCCGTTTCCTTGTTCGTTTCTTCGTTTCTTTCTCCGTTACTACGTTTCTTTCTTCGTTTCTCCGTTTCTTTCTTCGTTTCTCCGTTCCTTTCTTCGTTTCTCCGTTTATTTCTTCGTTTCTCCATTTATTTCTCCGCTTCTCCGTTTCTTTCTTCGTTTCTCCGTTTCTTTCTTCGTTTCTCCGTTTATTTCTTCGTTTCTCCATTTATTTCTCCGATTCTCCGTTTCTTTCTTCGTTTCTTTCTTCGTTACTCCGTTTCTTTCTTCGTTTCTCCGTTTCTTTCTTCGTTTCTCCGTTTCTTTCTTCGTTTGTCCGTTTATTTCTTCGTTTCTCCATTTATTTCTCCGTTTCTCAGTTTCTTTCTTCGTGTCTCTGTTTCTTTCTTCGTTTCTCCGTTTCTTTGTTCGTTTCTCCGTTTCTTTGTTCGTTTCTCCGTTTCTTTCTTCGTTTCTCCGTTTCTTTCTTCTTTTCTCCGTTTCTTTCTTCGTTTCTCCGTTTCTTTCTTCGTTTCTCCGTTTATTTCTTCGATTCTCCATTTATTTCTCCGTTTCTCCGTTTCTTTCTTCGTTTCTCCGTTTCTTTGCTCGTTTCTCCGTTTCTTTTTTTCGTTTCTCCGTTTCTTTGTTCGTTTCTCCGTTTCTTTGTTCGTTTCTCCGTTTCTTTGTTCGTTTCTCCATTTCTACGTTTCTTTGTTCGTTTCTCCGTTCCTTTCTTCGTTTCTCCGTTTATTTCGTCGTTTCTCCGTTTCTTTCTTCGTTACCTGTGTCTTTCTTCGTTTCTTCGATTCTTTCTTTGTTTCTCCGTTTCTTTCATCGTTTCTTTCTCCGTTCCTCCGTTTCTTTCTTCAATTCTGCGTTTATTTCTCCGTTTCTTTCTTCGTTCCTCCGTTTCTTTCTTTGTTTCTCCGTTTCTTTCTTCATTTCTCCGTTTATTTCTTCGTTTCTCTGTTCCATTCTTCGTTTCTGCGTTTCTTTGTTCGTTTCTCCGTTTCTTTCTTCGTTTCTTCGTTTCTTTCTTCGTTTCTCCGTTTCTTTGCTCGTTTCTCCGTTTCTTTTTTTCGTTTCTCCGTTTCTTTGTTCGTTTCTCCGTTTCTTTGTTCGTTTCTCCGTTTCTTTGTTCGTTTCTCCATTTCTACGTTTCTTTGTTCGTTTCTCCGTTTCTTTGTTCGTTTCTCCGTTTCTTTGTTCGTTTCTCCATTTCTACGTTTCTTTGTTCGTTTCTCCGTTCCTTTCTTCGTTTCTCCGTTTATTTCGTCGTTTCTCCGTTTCTTTCTTCGTTACCTGTGTCTTTCTTCGTTTCTTCGATTCCTTCTTTGTTTCTCCGTTTCTTTCATCGTTTCTTTCTCCGTTCCTCCGTTTCTTTCTTCGATTCTCCGTTTATTTCTCCGTTTCTTTCTTCGTTCCTCCGTTTCTTTCTTTGTTTCTCCGTTTCTTTCTTCATTTCTCCGTTTATTTCTTCGTTTCTCTGTTCCATTCTTCGTTTCTGCGTTTCTTTGTTCGTTTCTCCGTTTCTTTCTTCGTTTCTTCGTTTCTTTCTTCGTTTCTCCGTTTCTTTCATCGTTTCTCCGTTTCTTTCTCCGTTTCTCCGTTTCGATTAAATGATTGTAATAATTATAATTTCTATTATAAATCATTTGAGCTATAGTTAAATTATACACTAATACTCTAAATACATATTTAATATATTTTTTAATCTCTTTAGCCTCCAGAAGAATTTTATTTATACTATTTACTGTATATTATAATTTACACAGAATCGGAAATAAATCTAATTATTTATTTATAATAATTATTGTTCATTCACTTATTTTACCAAACATTTCGATTCTTCATGTATTAATCAAATGTTAAATTGATATATCTCATAGACAATTATTACTTTCCATGTTTTAACACTTTAAGAAACATCTCTTTACTTTGAAGTTCGATCAAAATCAATTGCTAGAGGCGAATCAATCATTTTTAATGCATAAATAAGATGCACATTGTTCGATCAGCATAGGGAACATGCGTAAATGTTAATAACAATCTCTGAAATGAACAAACATTCACAGAAACCGTTCGCCTTCGCAGACTTCGCAATATTTTGACATTTATTTATCATAATTAATAACAACCGTCGTTGGACCGTAGATTAAACAATTTTTGACAATGTTTCGGTATAAAAAGCCATCAATTTCTTGAAATATTTGGTTAGATCGAACAAGTACGATCGAAGAAGCCGTGGAATAAAATAAATGAATATTTCTCTACATATCGGAATTATAGTTTGTATGTATGCAAATATATTCTGAACCCGCTATTACAAATCCCTGTACCGTGGCAATTACGTGGGTTGCCATCTATTGGAGAAAGGGTTAAACTACACTTAAGGGGTGAAAACACCTGGCGGAGAAACGCTCAAGTTTGTCGAGGAATTGTTCTAATTTCCACAAATAGATGGCGCGACAAGTACAATTTACCGACATTAGAGATAAGTATTTCCATTTGTATGATATTCCCTACCGTGCGATAAAATAAATAAATACTTTTGTACAAACTTTTGTATGTTTCATCTTTCGAATAAATGTAAAATTAAACCTTCCCCGGTAAATTTTATTCTTGAATTTATTAATGTTTCTAGGACGATTTATTTCAGTATAAAGAGTGCTATAGGTGGGAAATTTGTGTACATAATAATTATTGAGTATAAAATAATTTTTCTTTTATTAGATGTTAATATATTAAATAAGGAAGAAGAGTTCATCTTTATTATCTTAAATATAAAATTAAAATTAAAGAAATATTTGAATATAAAATGAAATATGTTAAAAATGTATTTTTGTTAATTATTAATAAAATAACTATAATAGATGTTTGTATAACAGATGAATATCCTATAATTATTATGATTGATTTTTTTGTTTTAGCAAATGATACGGGCAATAATTACATTAATTAGGCAAATAACATAAATTTCATTATTAAATTTTAATATGAGTTCTATAATAATTACAGGGATTAATTTTATTAAAGTTATTATAAAGAATATATTAATTCAATTTAATGAACAAATTAAAGAAATGAATCGAACATTTAAAGAGTACATCCCAATTATTAAGATAATGAAAAAAAAATAATTATTATAAATAAATAATTAGATTTATTTCCGATTCTGTGTAAATTATTATATATAGTAAATAGTATAAATAAAATTCTTCTGGAGGCTAAAGAGATTAAAAAATATATTAAATATGTATGTAGAGTATTAGTGTCTAATTTAACTATAGATCAAATGATTTATAATAGAAATTATAAATATTATAATCATTTAATCGAAACGGAGAAACGGAGAAACGGAGAAACGATGAAACGAAGGAAGAAACGGAGAAACGAAGAAAGAAACGGAGAAACGAAGAAAGAAACTGAGAAACGAAGAAAGAAACGGAGAAACGAAGAAAGAAACGGAGAATCGGAGAAATAAATGGAGAAACGAAGAAATAAACCGAGAAACGAAGAAAGAAACGGAGAAGCGAAGAAAGAAACGGAGAAACGAACAAAGAAACGGAGAAACGAACATAGAAACGGAGAAACGAAGAAAGAAACGGAGAAACGAACAAAGAAACGGGGAAACGAACAAAGAAACAGAGCAACGAACAAAGAAGCTAAGACACGGAGAAATAAATGGAGAAACGAACAAATAAACGGAGAAACGAACAAAGAAACGGAGAAACAAAGAAAGAAACGGAGAAACGAAGAAATAAACGGAGAAACGAACAAAGAAACGGAGAAACGAAGAAAGAAGCGGAGAAACGAACAAAGAAACGGAGAAACGAACAAAGAAACGGAGGAACGAAGAAAGAAACGGAGAAACGAACAAAGAAACGGAGAAACGAACAAAGAAACGGAGGAACGAAGAAAGAAACGGAGAAACGAAGAAAGAAACGGAGAAACGAAGAAAGAAACGGAGAAACGAAGAAAGAAACGGAGAAACGGAGAAATAAATGGAGAAACGAAGAAATAAACGAAGAAACGAAGAAAGAATCGGAGAAATGAACAAAGAAACGGAGAAACGAAGAAAGAAACCTGCAAACGAACAAAGAAACGGAGAAACGAACATAGAAACGGTGAAACAAACAAAGAAACGGAGAAACGAACAAAGAAACGGAGGACCGAAGACATAAACGGAGAAACGATGAAAGAAACGGAAAACGAAGAAAGAAACGGAGAAACGAAGAAAGAAACGGAGAAACGAAGAAAGAAACTGAGAAACGAAGAAAGAAACGGAGAATCGGAGAAATAAATAGAGAAACGAAGAAATAAACCGAGAAACGGAGAAAGAGACGGAGAAACGAACAAAGAAACGGAGAAACGGAGAAACGAACAAAGAAACGGAGAAACGAACAAAGAAACGGAGAAACGAACAAAGAAACGGTGAAACGAACAAAGAAACAGAGAAACGATCAAAGAAACGGAGAAACGAACAAAGAAACGGAGAAACGAAGAAAGAAATGGAGAAACGAAGAGAGAAACGGAGTAACGAAAAAAGAAACGTAGAAACGAAGAAAGAAACGGAGAATCGGAGAAATAAATGGAGAAACGAAGAAAAAAACCGAGAAACGGAGAAACGAACAAAGAAACGGAGAAACGGACCAAGAAACGGAGAAACGAACAAAGAAACGGAGAAACGAACAAAGAAACGGAGAAACGAACAAAGAAACGGAGGAACGAAGAAAGAAACGGAGAAACGAACAAAGAAACGGAGAAACGAACAAAGAAACGGAGAAACGAACGAATAAACATAGAAACGAACAAAGAAACGGAGAAACGAACAAAGAAACGGAGAAACGAAGAGAGAAACGGAGAAACGGAGAAATAAATGGAGAAACGAAGAAATAAACGGAGAAACGAAGAAAGAAACGTAGAAACGAAGAAAGAAACGAAGAAAGAAACGGAGAATCGGAGAAATAAATGGAGAAACGAAGAAATAAACCGTGAAACGGGGAAAGAAACGGAGAAACGAACAAAGAAACGGAGAAACGGACCAAGAAACGGAGAAACGAACAAAGAAACGGAGAAACGAACAAAGAAACGGAGAAACGAACAAAGAAACGGAGAAACGAACAAAGAAACGGAGGAACGAAGAAAGAAACGGAGAAACGAACAAAGAAACGGAGAAACGAACAAAGAAACGGAGAAACGAACGAATAAACATAGAAACGAACATAGAAACGGAGAAACTAAGAAAGAAACGGAGAATCGGAGAAATAAATGGAGAAACGAAGAAATAAACCGAGAAACGGAGAAAGAAACGGAGAAACGAACAAAGAAACGGAGAAACGAAGAAAGAAACGGAGAAACGAACAAAGAAACGGAGAAACGAAGAAAGAAACAGAGAATCGAAGAAAGAAACGGAGAAACGGAGAAATAAATGGAGAAACGAAGAAATAAACGGAGAAACGAAGAAAGAAACGGAGAAACGAAGAAAGAAACGGAGAAACGAAGAATGAAACGGAGTAACGAAGAAAGAAACGAAGAAAGAAACGGAGAAACGGAGAAATAAATGGAGAAACGAAGAAATAAACGAAGAAACGAAGAAAGAATCGGAGAAATGAACAAAGAAACGGAGAAACGAAGAAAGAAACCTGGAAACGAACAAAGAAACGGAGAAACGAACATAGAAACGGTGAAACAAACAAAGAAACGGAGAAACGAACAAAGAAACGGAGGAACGAAGACATAAACGGAGAAACGATGAAAGAAACGGAAAACGAAGAAAGAAACGGAGAAACGAAGAAAGAAACGGAGAAACGAAGAAAGAAACTGAGAAACGAAGAAAGAAACGGAGAATCGGAGAAATAAATAGAGAAACGAAGAAATAAACCGAGAAACGGAGAAAGAGACGGAGAAACGAACAAAGAAACGAAGAAACGAAGAAAGAAACGGAGAATAGGAGAAATAAATGGAGAAACGAAGAAAAAAACCGAGAAACGGAGAAACGAACGAAGAAACGGAGAAACGGACCAAGAAACGGAGAAACGAACAAAGAAACGGAGAAACGAACAAAGAAACGGAGAAACGAACAAAGAAACGGAGAAACGAACAAAGAAACGGAGAAACGAACGAATAAACATAGAAACGAACAAAGAAACGGAGAAACGAACAAAGAAACGGAGAAACGAAGAGAGAAACGGAGAAACGGAGAAATAAATGGAGAAACGAAGAAATAAACGGAGAAACGAAGAAAGAAACGTAGAAACGAAGAAAGAAACGAAGAAAGAAACGGAGAATCGGAGAAATAAATGGAGAAACGAAGAAATAAACCGTGAAACGGGGAAAGAAACGGAGAAACGAACAAAGAAACGGAGAAACGGACCAAGAAACGGAGAAACGAACAAAGAAACGGAGAAACGAACAAAGAAACGGAGAAACGAACAAAGAAACGGAGGAACGAAGAAAGAAACGGAGAAACGAACAAAGAAACGGAGAAACGAACAAAGAAACGGAGAAACGAACGAATAAACATAGAAACGAACATAGAAACGGAGAAACTAAGAAAGAAACGGAGAATCGGAGAAATAAATGGAGAAACGAAGAAATAAACCGAGAAACGCAGAAAGAAACGGAGAAACGAACAAAGAAACGGAGAAACGAAGAAAGAAACGGAGAAACGAACAAAGAAACGGAGAAACGAAGAAAGAAACAGAGAATCGAAGAAAGAAACGGAGAAACGGAGAAATAAATGGAGAAACGAAGAAATAAACGGAGAAACGAAGAAAGAAACGGAGAAACGAAGAAAGAAACGGAGAAACGAAGAATGAAACGGAGTAACGAAGAAAGAAACGAAGAAAGAAACGGAGAATCGGAGAAATAAATGGAGAAACGAAGAAATAAACAGTGAAACGGGGAAAGAAACGGAGAAACGAACAAAGAAACGGAGAAACGAACACAGAAACCGAGAAACGAAGAAAGAAACGGAGTAACGAAGAAAGAAACGAAGAAACGAAGAAAGAAACGGAGAAATGAACAAAGAAACGGAGAAACGAAGAAAGAAACGGAGAAACGAAGAAAGAAACGGAGAAACGAAGAAAGAAATGGAGAAACGAAGAAAGAAACGGAGAAACGAAGAAAGAAACGGAGAAGCGAAGAAAAAAACGGAGATACGAAGAAAGAAGCGGAGAAACAAACAAAGAAACGGAGATGCGAAGAAAGAAACGGAGAAACGTACAAAGAAACGGAGAAACGAAGAAAGAAACGGAGAAACGGCGAAATAAATGGAGAAACGAACAAAGAACCGAAGAAACGAACAAAGAAACGGAGAAACGAACAAAGAAACGGAGAAACGAAAAAGGAAACGGAGAACCGTTTCTCCGTTTCTCCGTTTCACGGTTTCTCCGTTTCTCCGTTTCTCGGTTTCTCCGTTTACCCGTTTCTCCTTTTCTCGGTTTCCCCGTTTCTCCGTTTCTCGGTTTCTCCGTTTCTCGGTTTCTCCGTTTCTCCGTTTCTCCGTTTCTCGGTTTCTCCGTTTCTCGGTTTCTCCGTTTCTCCGTTTCTCGGTTTCTCCGATTCTCGGTTTCTCCGTTTCTCCGTTTCTCGGTTTCTCCGTTTCTCCGTTTCTCGGTTTCTCCGTTTCTCCGTTTCTCCGTTTCTCGGTTTCTCCGTTTCTCCGTTTCTCCCTTTCTTCCTTCGTTTCTCCGTTTCTTTCTTCGTTTCTCCGTTTCTTTCTTCTTTTCTCCGTTTCTTTCTTCGTCTCTTTCTTTGTTTCTCCGTTTCTTTCATCGTTTCTCCGTTTCTTTCATCGTTTCTCCGTTTCTTTCTTCGTTTCTCCGTTTCTTTGTTCGTTTCTTCGTTTCTTTCTTCGTTACTCCGTTTCTTTCTTCGTTTCTCCGTTTCTTTCTTCGTTTCTCCGTTTCTTTCTTCGTTTCTCCATTTATTTCTCCGTTTCTTTGTTCGTTTCTCCGTTTCTCCGTTTCTCCGTTTCTCCGTTTCGATTAAATGATTATAATAGTTATAATTTCTATTATAAATCATTTGAGCTATAGTTAAATTATACACTAATACTCTAAATACATATTTAATATATTTTTTAATCTCTTTAGCCTCCAGAAGAGTTTTATTTATACTATTTACTGTATATAATAATTTACACAGAATCGGAAATAAATCTAATTATTTATTTATAATAATTATTTTTTATTCACTTATTTTGCCAAAAATTTCGATTCTCCATGTATTAATCAAATGTTAAATTGATATATCTCATAGACAATTATTACTTTCCACGTTTTAAAACTTTAAGAAGCATCTCTTTACTTTGAAGTTCGATCAAAATCAATTGCTAGAGACGAATCAATCATTTTTAATGCATAAATAAGGTGCACATTGTTCGATCAATATAGGGAACATGCGTAAATGTTAATAACAATCGCTGAAATGAACAAACATTCACCGAAACCATTCGCCCTCGATGATTTCGCAATATCTTGATGTTTGTTATCATAATTAATAACAACCGTCGTTGGACCGTAGATTAAACAATTTTTGACAATGTTTCGGTATAAAAAGCCATCAATTTCTTGAAATATTTGGTTAGATCGAACAAGTACGTTCGAAGAAGCCGTGGAATAAAATAAATGAATATTTCTCTACATATCGGAATTATAGTTTGTATGTATGCAAATATATTCTGAACCCGCTATTACAAATCCCTGTACCGTGGCAATTACGTGGGTTGCCATCTATTGGAGAAAGGGTTAAACTACACTTAAGGGGTGAAAACACCTGGCGGAGAAACGCTCAAGTTTGTCGAGGAATTGTTCTAATTTCCACAAATAGATGGCGCGACAAGTACAATTTACCGACATTAGAGATAAGTATTTCCATTTGTATGATATTCCCTACCGTGCGATAAAATAAATAAATACTTTTGTACAAACTTTTGTATGTTTCATCTTTCGAATAAATGTAAAATTAAACCTTCCACGGTAAATTTTATTCTTGAATTTATTAATGTTTCTAGGACGATTTATTTCAGTATAAAGAGTGCTATAGGTGGGAAATTTGTGTACATAATAATTATTGAGTATAAAATAATTTTTCTTTTATTAGAGGTTAATATATTAAATAAGGAAGAAGAGTTCATCTTTATTATCTTAAATATAAAATTAAAATTAAAGAAATATTTGAATATAAAACGAAATATGTTAAAAATGTATTTTTGTTAATTATTAATAAAATAACTATAATAGATGTTTGTATAACAGATGAATATCCTATAATTATTATGATTGATTTTTTTGTTTAAGCAAATGATACGGGCAATAATTACATTAATTAGGCAAATAACATAAGTTTCATTATTAAATTTTAATATGAGTTCTATAATAATTACAGGGATTAATTTTATTAAAGTTATTATAAAGAATATATTAATTCAATTTAATGAACAAATTAAAGAAATGAATCGAACATTTAAAGAGTACATCCCAATTATTAAGATAATGAAAAAAAAGTAATTATTATAAATAAATAATTAGATTTATTTCCGATTCTGTGTAAATTATTATATATAGTAAATAGTATAAATAAAATTCTTCTGGAGGCTAAAGAGATTAAAAAATATATTAAATATGTATGTAGAGTATTAGTGTCTAATTTAACTATAGATCAAATGATTTATAATAGAAATTATAAATATTATAATCATTTAATCGAAACGGAGAAACGGAGAAACGGAGAAACGATGAAACGAAGGAAGAAACGGAGAAACGAAGAAAGAAACGGAGAAACGAAAAAAGAAACTGAGAAACGAAGAAAGAAACGGAGAAACGAAGAAAGAAACGGAGAATCGGAGAAATAAATGGAGAAACGAAGAAATAAACCGAGAAACGAAGAAAGGAACGGAGAAACAAAGAAAGAAACGGAGAAACGAACAAAGAAACGGAGAAACGAACAAAGAAACGGAGAAAAGGAGAAATAAATGGAGAAACGAAGAAATAAACGAAGAAACGAAGAAAGAATCGGAGAAATGAACAAAGAAACGTAGAAACGAAGAAAGAAACCTAGAAACGAAGAAAGAAACGAAGAAACGAAGAAAGAAACGGAGAAACGAACAAAGAAACGGAGAAACGAACAAAGAAACGGAGAAACGAACAAAGAAACGGAGGAACGAAGAAAGAAACGGAGAAACGAACAAAGAAACGGAGAAACGAAGAAAGAAACGGAGAAACGAAGAAAGAAACGGAGAAACGGAGAAATAAATGGAGAAACGAAGAAATAAACGAAGAAACGAAGAAAGAAACGGAGAAACGGACAAAGAAACGGAGAAACGAAGAAAGAAACGGAGAAACGAAGAAAGAAACGGAGAAACGAAGAAAGAAACTGAGAAACGAAGAAAGAAACGGAGAAACGAAGAAAGAAACGGAGAAACGAAGAAAGAAACGGAGAAACGAAGAAAGAAACGGAGAATCGGAGAAATAAATGGAGAAACGAAGAAATAAACCGAGAAACGAAGAAAGGAACGGAGAAACAAAGAAAGAAACGGAGAAACGAACAAAGAAACGGAGAAACGAACAAAGAAACGGAGAAAAGGAGAAATAAACCGAGAAACAGAGAAAGAAAGGGAGAAACGGAGAAATAAATAGAGAAACGAAGAAATAAACGGAGAGACGAAGAAAGAAACGGAGAAACGAACAAAGAAACGGAGAAACGAAGAAAGAAACGGAGAAACGAAGAAAGAAACGGAGAATCGGTGAAATAAATGGAGAAACGAAGAAATAAACCGAGAAACGGAGAAAGAAACGGAGAACCGAACAAAGAAACGGAGAAATGAAGAGAGAAACGGAGAAACGAACAAAGAAACGGAGAAACGTACTAAGAAACGGAGAAACGAAGAAAGAAACGGAGAAACGAAGAAAGAAACGCAGAAACGAAGAAAGAAACGGAGAAACGAAGAAAGAAACGGAGAAACGAAGAAAGAAACGGAGAAACGAAGAAAGATACGGAGAAACGGACAAATAAATGGAGAAAAGAAGAAATAAACGGAGAAACGAACAAAGAAACGGAGAAACGAACAAAGAAACGGAGAAACGAAGAAAGAAACGGAGAAACAAAGAAAGAAACGGAGAAACGGACAAAGAAACGGAGAAACGAAGAAAGAAACGGAGAAACGAAGAAAGAAACGGAGAAACGAACAAAGAAACGGAGAAACGAACAAAGAGACGGTGAAACGAACAAAGAAACGGAGAAACGAAGAAAGAAACGGAGAAACGAAGAAAGAAACGGAGAAACGAAGAAAGAAACGGAGAAACGAAGAAAGAAACGGAGAAACGAAGGAAGAAACGGAGAAACGAAGAAAGAAACGGTGAAACGAAGAAAGAAACGGAGAAACGGAGAAATAAATGGAGAAACGAAGAAATAAACGAAGAAACGAAGAAAGAATCGGAGAAATGAACAAAGAAACGTAGAAACGAAGAAAGAAACCTAGAAACGAAGAAAGAAACGAAGAAACGAAGAAAGAAACGGAGAAACGAACAAAGAAACGGAGAAACGAACAAAGAAACGGAGAAACGAACAAAGAAACGGAGGAACGAAGAAAGAAACGGAGAAACGAACAAAGAAACGGAGAAACGAAGAAAGAAACGGAGAAACGAAGAAAGAAACGGAGAAACGGAGAAATAAATGGAGAAACGAAGAAATAAACGAAGAAACGAAGAAAGAAACGGAGAAACGGACAAAGAAACGGAGAAACAAACAAAGAAACGGAGAAACGAACAAAGAAACGGGGAAAAGAACAAAGAAACGGAGCAACGAACAAAGAAGCTAAGACACGGAGAAATAAATGGAGAAACGAACAAAGAAGCGGAGAAACGAAGAAAGAAACGGAGAAACAAAGAAAGAAACGGAGAAACGAAGAAAGAAACCTAGAAACGAAGAAAGAAACGAAGAAACGAAGAAAGAAACGGAGAAACGAACAAAGAAACGGAGAAGCGAAGAAAGAAACGGAGAAACGAACAAAGGAAGAGAGAAACGAACAAAGAAACGGAGAAACGAAGAAAGAAACGGAGAAACGAACAAAGAAACGGGGAAACGAACAAAGAAACGGAGCAACGAACAAAGAAGCTAAGACACGGAGAAATAAATGGAGAAACGAACAAAGAAACGGAGAAACGAAGAAAGAAACGGAGAAACGAAGAAAGAAACGGAGAAACGAAGAAAGAAACTGAGAAACGAAGAAAGAAACGGAGAATCGGAGAAATAAATGGAGAAACGAAGAAATAAACCGAGAAACGGAGAAAGAAACGGAGAAACGAACAAAGAAACGGAGAAACGGAGAAAGAAACGGAGAATCGGAGAAATAAATGGAGAAACGAAGAAATAAACCGAGAAACGGAGAAAGATACGGAGAAACGAAGAAAGAAACGGAGAAACGAACAAAGAAACGGAGAAACGAACAAAGAAACGGAGAAACGAAGAAAGAAACGGAGAAACGAAGACAGAAACGGAGAAACGAAGAAAGAAACGGAGAAACGAAGAAAGAAACGGAGAATCGGAGAAATAAATGGAGAAACGAAGAAATAAACCGAGAAACGGAGAAAGATACGGAGAAACGAAGAAAGAAACGGAGAAACGAAGAAAGAAACGGAGAAACGGAGAAATAAATGGAAAAACGAAGAAATAAACCGAGAAACGGAGATAGAAACGGAGAAACGAAGAAGGAAACGGAGAAACGAAGAAAGAAACGGAGAAACGAAGAAAGAAACGGAGATACGAAGAAAGAAACAGAGAAACAAACAAAGAAACGGAGATACGAAGAAAGAAACGGAGAAACGAACAAAGAAACGGAGAAACGAAGAAAGAAACGGAGAAACGGAAAAATAAATGGAGAAACGAAGAAATAAACGGAGAAACGAACAAAGAAACGAGGAAACGAACAAGGAAACGGAGAAACGAACAAAGAAACGGAGAAACGAACAAAGAAAGGAGAAACGAACAAAGAAACGGAGAAACGGAGAAATAAATGGAGAAACGGTGAAATAAATGGAGAAACGAACAAAGAAACGGAGAAACGAACAAAGAAACGGAGAATCGAAGAAAGAAACGGCGAAACGAAGAAAGAAACAGTGTAACGAAGAAAGAAACGAAGAAACGAAGAAAGAAACGGAGAATCGGAGAAATAAATGGAGAAACGAAGAAATAAACCGAGAAACGGGGAAAGATACGGAGAAACGAAGAAAGAAACGGAGAAACGAACAAAGAAACGGAGAAACGAACAAAGAAATGGAGAAACGAAGAAAGAAACGCAGAAACGAAGACAGAAACGGAGAAACGAAGAAAGAAACGGAGAAACGAAGAAAGAAACGGAGATACGAAGAAAGAAACAGAGAAACAAACAAAGAAACGGAGATACGAAGAAAGAAACGAAGAAACGAAGAAAGAAACGGAGAATCGGAGAAATAATTGGAGAAACGAAGAAATAAACCGAGAAACGGAGAAAGAAACGGAGAAACGGACAAAGAAACGGAGAAACGAAGAAAGAAACGGAGGAACGGAGAAATAAATGGAGAAACGAAGAAAGAAACGGAGAAACGAAGAAAGAAACGGAGAAACGGAGAAATAAATGGAGAAACGAAGAAATAAACGGAGAAACGAACAAAGAAACGGAGAATCGGAGAAATAAATGGAGAAACGAAGAAATAAACCGAGAAACGGAGAAAGAAACGGAGAAACGAAGAAGGAAACGGAGAAACGAACAAAGAAACGGAGAAACGAACAAAGAAACGGAGAAACGAACAAAGAAACGGAAAAACGAAGAAAGAAACGGAGAAACGAAGAAAGAAACGGAGAAATAAATGGAGAAACGAAGAAATAAACGGAGAAACGAAGAAAGAAACGTAGAAACGAAGAAAGAAACGGAGAAACGAAGAAAGAAACGGAGTAACGAAGAAAGAAACGAAGAAACGGAAAATTGGAGAAATAATTGGAGAAACGAAGAAATAAACCGAGAAACGGAGAAAGAAACGGAGAAACGAACAAAGAAACGGAGAAACGAAGAAAGAAACGGAGAAACGAACAAAGAAACGGAGAAACGAACAAAGAAACGGAGAAACGGAAAAATAAATGGAGAAACGAAGAAATAAACGGAGAAACGAACAAAGAAACGGGGAAACGAACAAAGAAACGGAGAAACGAACAAAGAAACGGAGAAACGAACAAAGAAAGGAGAAACGAACAAAGAAACGGAGAAACGGAGAAATAAATGGAGAAACGGTGAAATAAATGGAGAAACGAACAAAGAAACGGAGAAACGAACAAAGAAACGGAGAATCGAAGAAAGAAACGGAGAAACGAAGAAAGAAACAGTGTAACGAAGAAAGAAACGAAGAAACGAAGAAAGAAACGGAGAATCGGAGAAATAAATGGAGAAACGAAGAAATAAACCGAGAAACGGAGAAAGAAACGGAGAAACGAAGAAAGAAACGGAGAAACGAACAAAGAAACGGAGAAATGAACAAAGAAACGGAGAAACGAAGAAAGAAACGGAGAAACGAAGAAAGAAACGGAGAAACGGAGAAATAAATGGAGAAACGAAGAAATAAACGGAGAAACGAAGAAAGAAACGTAGAAACGAAGAAAGAAACGGAGAAACGAAGAAAGAAACGGATTAACGAAGAAAGAAACGAAGAAACGAAGAAAGAAACGGAGAATCGGAGAAATAATTGGAGAAACGAAGAAATAAACCGAGAAACGAATAAAGAAACGAAGAAGCGGACAAAGAAACGGAGAAACGAAGAAAGAAACGGAGGAACGGAGAAATAAATGGAGAAACGAAGAAAGAAACTGAGAAACGAAGAAAGAAACGGAGAAACGGAGAAATAAATGGAGAAACGAAGAAATAAACGGAGAAACGAACAAAGAAACGGAGAATCGGAGAAATAAATGGAGAAACGAAGAAATAAACCGAGAAACGAACAAAGAAACGGAGAAACGAAGAAAGAAACGGAGAAACGAATAAAGAAACGAAGGAGCGATCAAAGAAACGGAGAAACGAAGAAAGAAACGGAGAAACGAATAAAGAAACGAAGGAGCGAACAAAGAAACGGAGAAACGAAGAAAGAAACGGAGGAACGGAGAAATAAATGGAGAAACGAAGAAAGAAACGGAGAAACGAAGAAAGAAACAGAGAAACGGAGAAATAAATGGAGAAACGAAGAAATAAACGGAGAAACGAACAAAGAAACGGAGAATCGGAGAAATAAATGGAGAAACGAAGAAATAAACCGAGAAACGGAGAAAGAAACGGAGAAACGAAGAAGGAAACGGAGAAACGAACAAGGAAACGGAGAAACGAACAAAGAAACGGAGAAACGAAGAAAGAAACGGTGAAACGAAGAAAGAAACGGAGAAACGGAGAAATAAATGGAGAAACGAAGAAAGAAACGGAGAAACGGAGAAATAAATGGAGAAACAAAGAAATAAACGGAGAAACGAACAAAGAAACGGAGAATCGGAGAAATAAATGGAGAAATGAAGAAATAAACCGAGAAACGGAGAAAGAAACGGAGAAACGAAGAAGGAAACGGAGAAACGAACAAAGAAACGGAGAAACGAACAAAGAAACGGAGAAACGAAGAAAGAAACGGAGAAACGAAGAAAGAAACGGAGAAACGGAGAAATAAACGTAGAAACGAAGAAATAAACGGAGAAACGAAGAAGGAAACGTAGAAACGAAGAAAGAAACGGGGAAACGAAGAAAGAAACGGAGTAACGAAGAAAGAAACGAAGAAACGGAGAATCGGAGAAATAAATGGAGAAATGAAGAAATAAACCGAGAAACGGAGAAAGAAACGGAGAAACGAAGAAGGAAACGGAGAAACGAACAAAGAAACGGAGAAACGAAGAAAGAAACGGAGAAACGAAGAAAGAAACGGAGAAACGGAGAAATAAATGGAGAAACGAAGAAATAAACGGAGAAACGAAGAAGGAAACGTAGAAACGAAGAAAGAAACGGAGAAACGAAGAAAGAAACGGAGTAACGAAGAAAGAAACGAAGAAACGGAGAATCGGAGAAATAATTGGAGAAACGATGAAATAGACCGAGAAACGGAGAAAGAAACGGAGAAACGAACAAAGAAACGGAGAAACGAAGAAAGAAACGGAGGAACGAAGAAAGAAACGGAGAAACGAACAAAGAAACGGAGAAACGTTTCTCCGCTTCTCCGTTTCTCCGTTTCTCGGTTTCTCTATTTCTCCGTTTCTCGGTTTCTCCGTTTCTCCGTTTCTCCGTTTCTCCGTTTCTCCGTTTCTCCGTTTCTCCGTATCTCCGTTTCTCCGTTTCTCGGTTTCTCGGTTTCTCCGTTTCTCCGTCTCTCGGTTTCTCCGTTTCTCGGTTTCTCCGTTTCTCCGTTTCTCCGTTTCTCCGTTTCTCCGTTTCTCCGTATCTCCGTTTCTCCGTTTCTCGGTTTCTCTGTTTCTCCGTTTCTCCGTCTCTCGGTTTCTCCGTTTCTCGGTTTCTCCGTTTCTCCGTTTCTCCGTTTCTCCGTTTCTCCGTTTCTCGGTTTTTCCGTTTCTCCGTTTCACCGTTTTTTGTACGTTTCTCCATTTATTTCTCCGATTCTCCGTTTCTTTCTTCGTTTCTCCGTTTCTTTCTTCGTTTCTTCGTTCCTTTGTTCGTTTCTCCGTTTCTTTGTTGGTTTCTCCGTTTCTTTGTTCGTTTCTCCGTTTCTTTCTTCGTTTCTTCGATTCTTTCTTCGTTTCTCCATTTCTTTCATCGTTTCTCCGTTTCTTTGTTCGTTTCTCCGTTCCTTTCTTCGTTTCTCCATTTATTTCTCCGTTTCTCCGTTTCTTTCTTCGTTTCTCCGTTTCTTCCTTCGTTTCTCCGTTTATTTCTTCGTTTCTCCATTTATTTCTTCGTTTCTCCGTTTCTTTCTTCGTTTCTCCGTTTCTTTCTTCGTTGCTCCGTTTCTCCGTTTCTCCGTTTCTCCGTTTCGATTAAATGATTATAATAGTTATAATTTCTATTATAAATCATTTGAGCTATATTTAAATTATACTCTAATACTCTGAATACATATTTAATATATTTTTTAATCTCTTTAGCCTCCAGAAGAATTTTATTTATACTATTGTTGTTCCGTTCTCCCCTCCTATCACTTGGATCTCTGGAGGAGAGATCCTTTTGCATGATTTATCCCCGTACGAGCCCCCAAATAACTATTGCTCTAATGTGGTATATTAAAGTATATTTAATAATATTATATATTAGAATGATGGTAGTGTTAGATGTAGTGTCAGTGGTTAGTTTCGCTGGATACGTCTTTTAGTTGTCTCGTCTTATCGTCTTTTTAGTCATACCGTCCGCGACACACTCTTCGGGCATACTCTCGTCGTCATACTTTGTCATACTATGTTCCTACGTTCTTCTCGCGCTCTATATAGTCATTCCCATTCATTCTCTTTCATTCCTATCCTCAGTCTCTCTCACTTCAGACATTCGGCCACGCTCGGCCATCCCAATCACCCGTCATTTCTAAACACTCTTCACTTTCTCCGAACCACATGTATTTCCTTTCATCTCCATGCATTCTCACGCTCGGTCGTCGCACAAGACCCCCTGTAAAGGATACTCATGCCTTCCAGGAAAACTAGCGGGCCGATCGGCGCTAAATGTTTACTCCAACTCGAGTCCAACCGCGCACGTTATCTTGTTTAGGCCTACGCTCGAAGCAAGCCTAAGCGGACGCCGAAAATCCGATACTACACTATTTACTGTATATAATAATTTTTACAGAATCGGAAATAAATCTAATTATTTATTTATAATAATTATTGTTTATTCACTTATTTTACCAAAAATTTCGATTCTTCATGTATTAATCAAATGTTAAATTGATATATCTCATAGACAATTATTACTTTCCATGTTTTAAAACTTTAAGAAACATCTCTTTACTTTGAAGTTCGATCAAAATCAATTGCTAGAGGCGAATCAATCATTTTTAATGCATAAATAAGATGCACATTGTTCGATCAATATAGGGAACATGCGTAAATGTTAATAACAATCGCTGAAATGAACGTACATTCACCGAAACCATTCGCCCTCGAAGATTTCGCAATATCTTGATGTTTGTTTATCATAATTATTAACAACCGTCGTTGGGCCGTAGATTAGACAATTTTTGACAATGTTTCGGTATAAAAAGCCATCAATTTCTTGAAATATTTGGTTAGATCGAACAAATACGATCGAAGAAGCCGTGGAACAAAATAAATGAATATTTCTCTACATATCGGAACTATAGTTTGTATGTATGCAAATATACTCTGAACCTGCAATTACAAATCCCTGTAACGTGGTAATTACATGGGTTGCCATCTATTGGAGAAAGGGTTAAACTACACTTAAGGGGTGAAAACACCTGGCGGAGAAACGCTCAAGTTTGTCGAGGAATTGTTCTAATTTCCACAAATAGATGGCGCGACAAGTACAATTTACCGACATTAGAGATAAGTATTTCCATTTGTCTGATATTCCCTACCGTGCGATGAAATAAATAAATACTTTTGTACAAACTTTTGTATGTTTCATCTTTCGAATAAATGTAAAATTAAACCTTCCACGGTAAATTTTAATCTTGAATTTATTAATGTTTCTAGGACGATTTAATTCAGTATAAAGAGTGCTATAGGTGGGAAATTTGTGTACATAATAATTATTGAGTATAAAATAATTTTTCTCTCATTAGAGGATAATATATTAAATAAGGAAGAAGAGTTAATCTTTATTATTATAAATATAAAAATTAAAATTAAAGAAATTATTGAATATAAAATGAAATATGTTAAAAATGTATTTTTGTTAATTATTAATAAAATAACTATAATAGATGTTTGTATAACAGATGAATATCCTGTAATTATTATGATTGATTTTTTTGTTTAAGCAAATGATAGGGGCAATAATTACATTAATTAGGCAAATAAAATAAATTTCATTATTAAATTTTAATATGAGTTGTTTAATAATAATAGGGATTAATTTTATTAAAGTTATTATAAAGAATAGATTAATTCAATTTAATGAATAAATTAAAGAAATGAATCGAACATTTAAAGAGTACATCCCAATTTTTGAGATAGGTGAAAAAAAAAAAATTATTATAAATAAATAATTAGATTTATTTCCGATTCTGTGTAAATTATTATATATAGTAAATAGTATAAATAAAATTCTTCTGGAGGCCAAAGAGATTAAAAAATATATTAAATATGTATTTAGAGTATTAGTGTCTAATTTAACTATACATCAAATGATTTATAATAGAAATTATAAATATTATAATCATTTAATCGAAACGGTGAAACGGAGAAACGGTGAAACGATGAAACGAAGGAAGAAACGGAGAAACGAAGAAAGAAATGGAGAAATGAAGAAAGAAACGAAGAAACGAAAAAAGAAACGGAGAAACGAACAAAGAAACGGAGAAACGAACAAAGAAACGGAGAAACGAAGAATGAAACGGAGAAACGAAGAAAGAAACGAAGAAAGAAACTGAGAATCGGAGAAATAAATGGAGAAACAAAGAAATAAACCGAGAAACGGAGAAAGAAACGGAGAAACGGACAAAGAAACGGAGAAACGAAGAAAGAAACGGAGAAACGAACAAAGAAACGGAGAAACGAAGAAAGAAACAGAGAAACGAAGAAAGAAACGGAGAAACGGAGAAATAAATGGAGAATCGAAGAAATAAACCGTGAAACGGAGAAAGAAACGCAGAAACGAAGAAAGAAACGGAGTAACGCAGAAAGAAACGTAGAAACGAAGAAAGAATCGGAGTAACGCAGAAAGAAACGAAGAAACGAAGAAAGAATCGGAGAAATGAACAAAAAAACGGAGAAACGAAGAAAGAAACGGAGAAACGAAGAAAGAAACGGAGAAACGAAGAAAGAAACGGAGAAACGAAGAAAGAAACGGAGAAAGGAAGAAAGAAACGGAGAAACGGAGAAATAAATGGAGAAACGAATAAATAAACGAAGAAACGAAGAAAGAATCGGAGAAATGAACAAAGAAACGGAGAAACGAAGAAAGAAACCGAGAAACGAAGAAAGAAACGAAGAAACGAAGAAAGAAACGGAGAAACGAAGAAAGAAACGGAGAAACGAAGAAAGAAACGGAGAAACGAAGAAATAAACGGAGAAACGAACAAAGAAACGGAGAAACGAAGAAAGAAACGGAGAAACGAAGAAAGAAACGGAGAAACGGAGAAATAAATGGAGAAACGAAGAAATAAACGGACAAACGAAGAAAGGAACGGAGAAACGAAGAATGAAACGGAGTAACGAAGAAAGAAACGAAGAAAGAAACGGAGAATCGGAGAAATAAATGGAGAAACGAAGAAATAAACCGTGAAACGGGGAAAGAAACGGAGAAACGAACAAAGAAACGGAGAAACGAACAAAGAAACGGAGAAACGAACACAGAAACGGAGAAACGAAGAAAGAAACGGAGTAACGAAGAAAGAAACGAAGAAACGAAGAAAGAAACGGAGAAATGAACAAAGAAACGGAGAAACGAAGAAAGAAACGGAGAAACGAAGAAAGAAACGGAGAAACGAAGAAAGAAACGGAGAAACGAAGAAAGAAACGGAGAAACGAAGAAAGAAACGGCGAAACGAACAAAGAAACGGAGAAACGAAGAAAAAAACGGAAAAGCGAAGAAAAAAACGGAGATACGAAGAAAGAAGCGGAGAAACAAACAAAGAAACGGAGATGTGAAGAAAGAAACGGAGAAACGTACAAAGAAACGGAGAAACAAAGAAAGAAACGGAGAAACGAAAAAGGAAACGGAGAACCGTTTCTCCGTTTCTCCGTTTCTCCGTTTCTCCGTTTCTCGGTTTCTCCGTTTCTCCGTTTCTCGGTTTCTCCGTTTCTCCGTTTCTCCCTTTCTTCCTTCGTTTCTCCGTTTCTTTCTTCGTTTCTCCGTTTCTTTCTTCTTTTCTCCGTTTCCTTCTTCGTCTCTTTCTTTGTTTCTCCGTTTCTTTCATCGTTTCTCCGTTTCTTTCATCGTTTCTCCGTTTCTTTCTTCGTTTCTCCGTTTCTTTGTTCGTTTCTTCGTTTCTTTCTTCGTTACTCCGTTTCTTTCTTCGTTTCTCCGTTTCTTTCTTCGTTTCTCCGTTTCTTTCTTCGTTTCTCCATTTATTTCTCCGTTTCTCCGTTTCTCCGTTTCTTTGTTCGTTTCTCCGTTTCTCCGTTTCTCCGTTTCTCCGTTTCGATTAAATGATTATAATAGTTATAATTTCTATTATAAATCATTTGAGCTATAGTTAAATTATACACTAATACTCTAAATACATATTTAATATATTTTTTAATCTCTTTAGCCTCCAGAAGAGTTTTATTTATACTATTTACTGTATATAATAATTTACACAGAATCGGAAATAAATCTAATTATTTATTTATAATAATTATTTTTTATTCACTTATTTTACCAAAAATTTCCATTATTCATGTATTAATCAAATGTTAAATTGATATATCTTATAGACAATTATTACTTTCCATGTTTCAAGACTTTAAGGATCATCTCCTTACTTTGAAGTTCGATCAAAATCAATTGCTAGAGGCGAATGAATCATTTTTAATGCATAAATAAGATGCACATTGTTCGATCAATATAGGGAACATGCGTAAATGTTAATAACAATCGCTGAAATGAACGAACATTCACGGAAACCCTTCGTCCTCGAAGATTTCGCAATATCTTGATGTTTGTTTATCATAATAATTAATACCGTCTTTGGGTCGTAGATTAAACAATTTTTGACAATGTTTCGGTATAAACAGCCATCAATTTCTTGAAATATTTGGTTAGATCGAACAAATACGATCGAAGAAGCCGTGGGATAAAATAAATGAATATTTCTCTACATATCGGAATTATAGTTTGTATGTATGCAAATATATTCTGAACCCGCAATTACAAATCCCTGTAACGTGGTAATTACATGGGTTGCCATCTATTGGAGAAAGGGTTAAACTGCACTTAAGGGGTGAAAACACCTGGCGGAGAAACGCTCAAGTTTGTCGAGGAATTGTTCTCATTTCCAAAAATAGATGGCGCGACAAGTACAATTTACCGACATTAGAGATAAGTATTTCCATTTGTATGATATTCCCTACCGTGCGATAAAATAAATAATTACATTTGTACAAACTTTTGTATGTTTCATCTTTCGAATAAATGTAAAATTAAACCTTCCACGGTAAATTTTATTCTTGAATTTATTAATGTTTCTAGGACGATTTATTTCAGTATAAAGAGTGCTATAGGTGGGAAATTTGTGTACATAATAATTATTGAGTATAAAATAATTTTTCTTTTATTAGAGGTTAATATATTAAATAAGGAAGAAGGGTTAATCTTTATTATTTTAAATATAAAAATTAAAATTGAAGAAATTATTGAATATAAAATGAGATATGTTAAAAATGTATTTTTGTTAATTATTAATAAAATAACTATAATAGATGTTTGTATAACAGATAAATATCCTATCATTATTATGATTGAATTTTTTGTTTAAGCAAATGATACGAGCAGTAATTACATTAATTAGCCAAATAAAATAAATTCCATTATTAAATTTTAATATGAGCTTTATAATAATTATAGGGATTAATTTTATTAAAGTTATTATAAAGGATAGATTAATTCAATTTAATGAATAAATTAAAGAAATGAATAGAACATTTAAAGAGCACATCCCAATTTTTAAGATAAGTGAAAAAAAAAAAATTATTATAAATAAATAATTAGATTTACTGCCGATTCTGTGTAAATTATTATATATAGTAAATAGTATAAATAAAATTCTTCTGGAGGCTAAAGAGATAAAAAAATATATTAAATACGTATTTAGAGTATTAGTGTCTAATTTAACTATAGATCAAATGATTTATAATAGAAATTATAAATATTATAATCATTTAATCGAAACGGAGAAACGGAGAAACGGAGAAACGATGAAACGAAGGAAGAAACGGAGAAACGAAGAAAGAAACGGAGAAATGAAGAAAGAAACGAAGAAACAAGGAAGAAACGGAGAAACGAAGAAAGAAACGGAGAAACGGAGAAATAAATGGAGAAACGAGAAATAAACGGAGAAACGAAGAAACAAACGGAGAAACGAAGAAAGAAACGGAGAAACGAAGAAAGAAACGGAGAAACGGAGAAATAAATGGAGAAACGAAGAAATAAACGTAGAAACGAACAATGAAACGGAGAAACGAAGAAAGAAACGGAGAAACAAACAAAGAAACGGAGATACGAAGAAAGAAACGGAGAAACGAAGAAAGAAACGGAGAAACGAAGAAAGAAACGGAGAAACGAAGAAAGAAACGGAGATTCGAAGAAAGAAACGGAGAAACAAACAAAGAAACGGAGATACGAAGAAAGAAACGGAGAAACGAACAAAGAAACGGAGAAACGAAGAAAGAAACGGAGAAACGGAGAAATAAATGGAAAAACGAAGAAATAAACGGAGAAACGAACAAAGAAACGGAGAAACGAAGAAATAAACGGAGAAACGATCAAAGAAACGGAGAAACGAACAAAGAAACGGAGAAACGAACAAAGAAACGGAGAAACGAACAAAGAAAGGAGAAACGAACAAAGAAAAGGAGAAACGGAGAAATAAATGGAGAAACGAAGAAATAAACGGAGAAACGAAGAAAGAAACGGAGAAACGAAGGAAGAAACGGAGAAACGAAGAAAGAAACGGAGTAACGAAGAAAGAAACGATGAAACGAAGAATGAAACGGAGAATCGGAGAAATAAGTGGAGAAACGAAGAAATAAACCGAGAAACGGAGAAAGAAACGGAGAAACGAAGAAAGAAACGGAGAAACGAAGAAAGAAACGGAGAAACGAAGAAAGAAACTGAGAAACGAAGAAATAAACCGAGAAACGGAGAAACGAACAAAGAAACGGAGAAACGGAGAAACGGAGAAACGAACAAAGAAACGGAGAAACGAAGAAAGAAACGGAGAAACGAAGAAAGAAACGGAGAAACGAAGAAAGAAACGGAGAAACGAAGAAAGAAACGGAGAAACGGAGAAATAAATGAAGAAACGAAGATATAAACGGAGAAACGAACAAAGAAACGGAGAAACGAAGAAAGAAACGGAGAAACGAATACAGAAACGGAGAAACGAAGAAAGAAACGGAGATACGAAGAAAGAAACGGAGAAACAAACAAAGAAACGGAGATACGAAGAAAGAAACGGAGAAACGAACAAAGAAACGGAGAAACGAAGAAAGAAACGGAGAAACGAAGAAAGAAACGGAGAAACGGAGATATAAATCGAGAAACGAAGAAAGAAACGGAGAAACGAAGAAAGAAACTGAGAAACGAAGAAATAAACCGAGAAACGGAGAAACGGAGAAACGGAGAAACGAACAAAGAAACGGAGAAACGAAGAAAGAAACGGAGAAACGAAGAAAGAAACGGAGAAACGAAGAAAGAAACGGAGAAACGGAGAAATAAATGGAGAAACGAAGAAATAAACGGAGAAACGATCAAAGAAACGGAGAAACGAACAAAGAAACGGAGAAACGAACAAAGAAACGGAGAAACGAACAAAGAAAGGAGAAACGAACAAAGAAAAGGAGAAACGGAGAAATAAATGGAGAAACGAAGAAATAAATGAAGAAACGAAGATATAAACGGAGAAACGAACAAAGAAACGGAGAAACGAAGAAAGAAACGGAGAAACGAAGACAGAAACGGAGAAACGAAGAAAGAAACGGAGATACGAAGAAAGAAACGGAGAAACAAACAAAGAAACGGAGATACGAAGAAAGAAACGGAGAAACGAACAAAGAAACGGAGAAACGAAGAAAGAAACGGAGAAACGAAGAAAGAAACGGAGAAACGGAGATATAAATCGAGAAACGAAGAAAGAAACGGAGAAACGAAGAAAGAAACGGAGAAACGTAGAAACAAACAGAGAAACGGAGAAATAAACGGAGAAACGAAGAAAGAAACGGAGAAACGAAGAAAGAAACGGAGAAACGGAGATATAAATCGAGAAACGAAGAAAGAAACGGAGAAACGAAGAAAGAAACGGAGAAACGTAGAAACAAACGGAGAAACGAACAAAGAAACGGAGAAGCGAAGAAAGAAACGGAGAAACGGAGAAATAAATGGAGAAACGAAGAAATAAACGAAGATACGAAGAAAGAATCGGAGAAATGAACAAAGAAACGGAGAAACGAAGAAAGAAACGGAGAAACGGAGAAATAAATGGAGGAACGGTGAAATAAATGGAGAAACGAACAAAGAAACGGAGAAACGAACAAAGAAACGGAGAATCGAAGAAAGAAACGGAGAAACGAAGAAAGAAACGGAGAAACGAAGAAAGAAACGGAGAAACGAAGAAAGAAACGGAGAAACGGAAAAATAAATGGAGAAACGAAGAAATAAACGGAGAAACGATCAAAGAAACGCGGAAACGAACAAAGAAACGGAGAAACGAACAAAGAAACGGAGAAACGAACCAAGAAAGGAGAAACGAACAAAGAAACGGAAATACGAAGAAAGAAACTGTGAAACGAAGAAAGAAACGGAGAAACGAAGAAAGAAACAGAGAAACGGAGAAATAAATAGAGAAACGAAGAAATAAACGAAGAAACGAAGAAAGAATCGGAGAAATGAACAAAGAAACGGAGAAACGAAGAAAGAAACCTAGAAACGAAGAAAGAAACGAAGAAACGAAGAAAGAAACGGGGAAACGAACAAAGAAACGGAGAAGCGAAGAAAGAAACGGAGAAACGAACAAAGAAACGGAGAAACGAACAAAGAAACGGAGAAACGAAGAAAGAAACGGAGAAACGAACAAAGAAACCGGGAAACGAACAAAGAAACGGAGCAACGAACAAAGAAGCTAAGACACGGAGAAATAAATGGAGAAACGAACAAAGAAGCGGAGAAACGAAGAAAGAAACGGAGAAACAAAGAAAGAAACGGAAAAACGAAGAAAGAAACGGAGAAACGAAGAAAGAAACGGAGATGCGAAGAAAGAAACGGTGAAACGAACAAAGAAACGGAGAAACGAAGAAAGAAACGGAGAAACGAAGAAAGAAACGGAGATACGAAGAAAGAAACGGTGAAACGAACAAAGAAACGGAGAAACGAAGAAAGAAACGGAGAAACGGAGAAAGAAACGGAGAAACGAACAAAGAAACGGAGAAACGAAGAAAGAAACGGAGATGCGAAGAAAGAAACGGTGAAACGAACAAAGAAACGGAGAAACGAAGAAAGAAACGGAGAAACGAAGAAAGAAACGGAGAAACGAAGAAAGAAACGGAGAAACGGAGAAAGAAACGGAGAAACGAACAAAGAAACGGAGATACGGAGAAATAAATGGAGAAACGAAGAAATAAACGGAGAAACGAACAAAGAAACGGAGAAATGAAGAAAGAAGCGGAGAAACGAACAAAGAAACGGAGAAACGAACAAAGAAACGGAGGAACGAAGAAAGAAACGGAGAAACGAACAAAGAAACGGAGAAACGAACAAAGAAACGGAGGAACGAAGAAAGAAACGGAGAAACGAAGAAAGAAACGGAGAAATAAATGGAGAAACGAAGATATAAACGGAGAAACGAAGAAAGAAACTGAGAAACGAAGAAAGAAACGGAGAATCGGAGAAATAAATGGAGAAACGAAGAAATAAACCGAGAAACGGAGAAAGAAACGGAGAAACGAACAAAGAAACGGAGAAACGAACAAAGAAACGGAGAAGCGAAGAAAGAAACGGAGAAACGGAGAAATAAATGGAGAAACGAAGAAATAAACGAAGATACGAAGAAAGAATCGGAGAAATGAACAAAGAAACGGAGAAACGAAGAAAGAAACGGAGAAACGGAGAAATAAATGGAGAAACGGTGAAATAAATGGAGAAACGAACAAAGAAACGGAGAAACGAACAAAGAAACGGAGAATCGAAGAAAGAAACGGAGAAACGAAGAAAGAAACGGAGAAACGAACAAAGAAACGGAGAAACGAAGAAAGAAACGGAGAAACGGAAAAATAAATGGAGAAACGAAGAAATAAACGGAGAAACGATCAAAGAAACGCGGAAACGAACAAAGAAACGGAGAAACGAACAAAGAAACGGAGAAACGAACCAAGAAAGGAGAAACGAACAAAGAAACGGAGAAACGGAGAAATAAATGGAGAAACGGTGAAATAAATGGAGAAACGAACAAAGAAACGGAGAAACGAACAAAGAAACGGAGAATCGAAGAAAGAAACGGAGAAACGAAGAAAGAAACAGTGTAACGAAGAAAGAAACGAAGAAACGAAGAAAGAAACGGAGAATCGGAGAAATAAATGGAGAAACGAAGAAATAAACCGAGAAACGGAGAAAGATACGGAGAAACGAAGAAAGAAACGGAGATACGAAGAAAGAAACAGAGAAACAAACAAAGAAACGAGGAAATGAACAAACAAACGGAGAAACGAACAAAGAAACGGAGAAACGAACAAAGAAAGGAGAAACGAACAAAGAAACGGAGAAACGGAGAAATAAATGGAGAAACGGTGAAATAAATGGAGAAACGAACAAAGAAACGGAGAAACGAACAAAGAAACGGAGAATCGAAGAAAGAAACGGAGAAACGAAGAAAGAAACAGTGTAACGAAGAAAGAAACGAAGAAACGAAGAAAGAAACGGAGAATCGGAGAAATAAATGGAGAAACGAAGAAATAAACCGAGAAACGGAGAAAGAAACGGAGAAACGAACAAAGAAACGGAGAAACGAAGAAAGAAACGGAGAAACGAAGAAAGAGAGAGAGTAACGAAGAAAGAAACTGAGAAACGAAGATAGAAACGGAGAATCGGAGAAATAAATGGAGAAACGAAGAAATAAACCGAGAAACGGAGAAAGAAACGGAGAAGCGAACAAAGAAACGGAGAAACGAACAAAGAAACGGAGAAACGGAGAAATAAATGGAGAAACGAAGATTGAAACGGAGAAACGAACAAAGAAACGTTTCTCCGATTCTCCGTTTTTCCGTTCCTCCGTTTCTCCGTTTCTCCATTTCTTGGATTCTCCATTTCTCCGTTTCTCCGTTTCTCGATTTCCCCGTTTCTCCGTTTCTCGGTTTCTCCGTTTCTCGGTTTCTGCGTTTCTCCGTTTCTCGGTTTCAGTGTTTCTCGGTTTCTCCGTTTCTCCGTTTCTCCGTTTCACCGTTTTTTGGTCGTTTCTCCATTTATTTCTCCGATTCTCCGTTTCTTTCTTCGTTTCTCCGTTTCTTTGTTCGTTTCACCGTTTATTTCTTCATTTCACCATTTATTTCTCCCATTCTCCGTTTCTTTGTTCGTTTCTCCGTTTATTTCTACATTTCTCCATTCATTTCTCCGTTTCTCCGTTTCTTTGTTGGTTTCTCCGTTTCTTTGTTCGTTTCTCCGTTTCTTTGTTCGTTTCTCCGTTTCTTTCTTCGTTTCTCCGTTTCTTTGTTCGTTTCTCCGTTTCTTTCTCCGTTTCTCGGTTTATTTCTTCGTTTCTCCATTTATTTCTCCGATTCTCCGTTTCTTTCTTCGTTTCTCAGTTTCTATCTTCGTTTCTCCGTTTCTTTCTTCGTTTCTCCGTTTCTTTCTTCGTTTCTCCGTTAATTTCATCGTTTTTCCGTTTATTTCTTCGTTTCTCCATTTATTTCCCCGTTTCTCCGTTTCTTTCTTCGTTTCTCCGTTTCTTTCTTTGTTTCTCCGTTTCTTTGTTCGTTTCTCCGTTTCTTTGTTCGTTTCCCCGTTTCTTTCTCCATTTCTCCGTTTCTTTCCTCGTTTCTCCGTTTCTTTCATCGTTTCTCCGTTTCTTTGTTCGTTTCTCCGTTCCTTTCTTCGTTTCTCCGTTTATTTCTTCGTTTCTCCATTTATTTCCCCGTTTCTCCGTTTATTTCTTCGCTTCTCCGTTTCTTTCTTCGTTTCTCCGTTTCTTTCTTCGTTTCTCCGTTTCTTTCTTTGTTTCTCCGTTTCTTTGTTCGTTTCTCCGTTTCTTTGTTCGTTTCCCCGTTTCTTTCTTCGTTTCTCCGTTTCTTTCTTCGTTTCTCCGTTTCTTTCATCGTTTCTCCGTTTCTTTGTTCGTTTCTCCGTTCCTTTCTTCGTTTCTCCGTTTATTTCTTCGTTTCTCCATTTATTTCCCCGTTTCTCCGTTTATTTCTTCGTTTCTCCATTTATTTCTTCGTTTCTCCGTTTCTTTCTTCGTTTCTCCGTTTCTTTCTTCGTTTCTCCGTTTCTTCCTTCGTTTCTTCGGTTCTCCGTTTCTCCGTTTTTCCGTTTCGATTAAATGATTATAATAGTTATAATTTCTATTATAAATCATTTGAGCTATAGTTAAATTATACACTAATACTCTAAATACATATTTAATACATTTTTTAATCTCTTTAGCCTCCAGAAGAATTTTATTTATACTATTTACTGTATATAATAATTTACACAGAATCGGAAATAAATCTAATTATTTATTTATAATAATTATTTTTTATTCACTTATTTTACCAAAAATTTCGATTCTTCATGTATTAATCAAATGTTAAATTGATATATCTCATAGACAATTATTACTTTCCATGTTTTAAAACTCTAGGAAACATCTATTTACTTCGAAGTTCGATCAAAATCAATTGCTAGTGGCGAATCAATCATTTTTAATGCATAAATAAGATGCACATTGTTCGATCAATATAGGGAACGTGCGTAAATGTTAATAACAATCGCTGAAATGAACAAACGTTCACCGAAACAATTCGCCCTCGAAGATTTCGCAATATCTTGATGTTTGTTTATCATAATTATTATCAACCGTCGTAGGATCATACATTAGACAATTATTAACAATCTCCTAGTATAAATAATGGCTTAAAATATCATTTCGTTGAAATATTGCTTGTTCGCGAAGGAATTTTTCCTTGAGATCCAACTGACATTCTCAAGGCTACACGTATCGATTATCGATTCACAAGTATTTATCGCGGTGATTTTTCTATCTAAAAAAGCGATTAATTGAATTTTGGAACTTTTGTGTAAAAAATACCACTTCTACACGTATTGTGTAAATTATAAGAATTAAACAAATGTTAAATTAATGTATCTAATGAACAATTGTTACTTTCCGTGCTTTAAAACTTTACGAAACACGTTTTAACGTGCAGTCTCGATCAAAATCAATTTAGATAAGTTTCTTAATTAATTGCAATACATAAATAAGATGCACGTTGTTCGAGCAATATTGGGAACATGCGTAAATGTTAATAACAATCGCTGAAATGGGCAAACATTCACTGAAACCGTTCGCCTTCGCAGACTTCGCAATATCTTGACATTTCTTTATCACAATTAATAACAACCGTCGTTGGACCGTAGATTAAACAATTTTTGACAATGTTTCGGTATACAAAGCCATCAATTTCTTGAAATATTTGGTTAGATCGAACAAATACGATCGAAGAAGCCGTGGGATAAAATAAATGAATATTTCTCTACATATCGGAAATATAGTTTGTATGTATGCAAATATATTCTGTACCCGCAATTACAGATCCCTGTAACGTGGTAATTACATGGGTTGCCATCTATTGGAGAAAGGGTTAAACTACACTTAAGGGGTGAAAACACCTGGCGGAGAAACGCTCAAGTTTGTCGAGGAATTGTTCTAATTATCCACAAATAGATGGCGCGACAAGTACAATTTACCGACATTAGAGATAAGTATTTCCATTTGTATGATATTCCCTACCGTGCGATAAAATGAATAAATACGTTTGTACAAACTTTTGTATGTTTCATCTTTCGAATAAATGTAAAATTAAACCTTCCACGGTAAATTTTATTCTTGAATTTATTAATGATTCTAGGACGATTTATTTCAGTATAACGAGTGCTATAGGTGGGAAATTTGTGTACGTAATAATTATTGAGTATAAAATAATTTTTCTTTTATTAGAGGTTAATATATTAAATAAGGAAGAAGAGTTAATCTTTATTATTTTAAATATAAAAATTAAAATTAAAGAAATTATTGAATATAAAATGAAATATGTTAAAAATGTATATTTGTTAATTATTAACAAAATAACTATAATAGATGTTTGTATAACAGATGAATATCCTATAATTATTATGATTGACTTTTTCCTTTAAGCAAATGATAGGGGCAATAATTACATTAATTAGGCAAATAAAATAAATTTCATTATTAAATTTTAATATGAGTTCTATAATAATTATAGGGATTAATTTTATTAAAGTTATTATAAAGAATAGATTAATTCAATTTAAAGAATAAATTAAAGAAATGAATCGAACATTTAAAGAGTATTTGGCGGCGCTAAATTCGAAGATGTTTGAGAGAGGGAAAACGGAATTATAAGGAGTGGGGAGAAGCGTTTCATCCCGGGCCTGCTAGTGGACTCGTCAGTAAGGCATCCTAGCAGGCCCTGCCTTATACGCCGGGACATTGGAAGATCGGTAAGAGGTCGTATATATAGCGATCGGAGCAGGTACGGGAACTTGCGGGAAACGGTTGGTGGTGAGTTTCCCTCTGGTGGCAAGCGTGGGTAGTGCCGCCACAAGGACAATTTTTAAGATAAGTGAAAAAAAAATAATTATTATAAATAAATAATTAGATTTACTTCCGATTCTGTGTAAATTATTATATATAGTAAATAGTATAAATAAAATTCTTCTGGAGGCTAAAGAGATTAAAAAATATATTAAATATGTATTTAGAGTAATAGTGTCTAATTTAACGATAGATCAAATGATTTATAATAGAAATTATAAATATTATAATCATTTAATCGAAACGGAGAAACGGAGAAACGGAGAAACGGAGAAACGATGAAACGAAGGAAGAAACGGAGAAATGAAGAAAGAAACGAAGAAACGAAGAAAGAAACGGAGAAACGAAGAAAGAAACTGAGAAACGAACAAAGAAACGGAGAAACGAACAAAGAAACGGAGTAACGAACAAAGAAACGAAGAAACGAGGAAAGAAACGGAGAAACGAACAAAGAAACGGAGAAGCGAAGAAAGAAACAGAGAAACGAAGAAAGAAACGGAGAATCGGAGAAATAAATGGAGAAACGAAGAAATAAACCAAGAAACGGAGAAAAAAACGGAGAAACGAACAAAGAAACGGAGAAACGAAGAAAGAAACGGAGAAACCAACAAAGAAACGGAGAAACGAAGAAAGAAACGGGGAAACGGAGAAATAAATGGAGAAACGAAGAAATAAACGGAGAAACGAAGAAAGAAACGGAGAAACGAACAAAGAAACGGAGAAACGAACAAAGAAACGGAGTAACGAAGACAGAAACGGAGAATCGGAGAATTAAATGGAGAAACGAAGAAATAAACCGAGAAACGGAGAAAGAAACGGAGAAACGAAGAAAGAAACGAAGAAACGAAGAAAGAAACGGAGAAACGAACAAAGAAACGGAGAAGCGAAGAAAGAAACAGAGAAACGAAGAAAGAAATGGAGAATCGGAGAAATAAATGGAGAAACGAAGAAATAAATCAAGAAACGGAGAAAAAAACGGAGAAACGAACAAAGAAACGGAGAAACGAAGAAAGAAACGGAGAAACCAACAAAGAAACGGAGAAACGAAGAAAGAAACGGGGAAACGGAGGAATAAATGGAGAAACGAAGAAATAAACGGAGAAACGAAGAAAGAAACGGAGAAACGAACAAAGAAACGGAGAAACGGAGAAATAAATGGAGAAACGAAGAAATAAACGGAGAAACGAATAAAGAAACGGAGAAACGAAGAAAGAAACGGAGAAACGAAGAAAGAAACGGAGTAACGAAGAAAGAAACGAAGAAACGAAGAAAGAAACGGAGAATCGGAGAAATAAATGGAGAAACGAAGAAACAAACCGTGAAACGGGGAAAGAAACGGAGAAACGAACAAAGAAACGGAAAAGCGAATAAAGAAACGGAGAAACGAACAAAGAAACGGAGAAACGAACAAAGAAACGGAGAAGCGAATAAAGAAACGGAGAAACGAACAAAGAAACGGAGAAACGAACAAAGAAACGGAGAAACGAACAAAGAAACGGAGATCCGAACAAAGAAACGTAGAAACGAACAAAGAAACGGAGAAACGAAGAAAGAAACGGAGTAACGAAGAAAGAAACGAAGAAACGAAGAAAGAAATGGAGAAATGAACAAAGAAACGGAGAAACGAAGAAAGAAACGGAGAAACGAAGAAAGAAACGGAGAAACGAAGAAAGAAACGGAGAAACGAAGAAGTAAACCGAGAAACGGAGAAAGAAACGGAGAAACGAAGAAAGAAACGGAGAAACGAAGAAAGAAACGGAGTAACGAAGAAACAAACGAAGAAAGAAACGGAGAATCGGTGAAATATAATAAATGGAGAAACGAAGAAATAAACCGTGAAACGGGGAAAGACACGGAGAAACGAACAAAGAAACGGAGAAGCGAATAAAGAAACGGAGAAACGAACAAAGAAACGGAGAAACGAACAAAGAAACGGAGAAACGAACAAAGAAACGGAGAAACGAAGAAAGAAACGGAGTAACGAAGAAAGAAACGAAGAAACGAAGAAAGAAATGGAGAAATGAACAAAGAAACGGAGAAACGAAGAAAGAAACGGAGAAACGAAGAAAGAAACGGAGAAACGAAGAAATAAACCGAGAAACGGAGAAAGAAACGGAGAAACGAAGAAAGAAACGGAGAAACGAAGAAAGAAACGGAGTAACGAAGAAACAAACGAAGAAAGAAACGGAGAATCGGTGAAATATAATAAATGGAGAAACGAAGAAATAAACCGTGAAACGGGGAAAGAAACGGAGAAACGAACAAAGAAACGGAGAAGCGAATAAAGAAACGGAGAAACGAACAAAGAAACGGAGAAACGAACAAAGAAACGGAGAAACGAACAAAGAAACGGAGAAACGAAGAAAGAAAGGGAGAAACGAAGACAGAATCGGAGAAACGAAGAAAGAAACGGAGAAACGAAGAAAGAAACGGAGAAACGAAGAAATAAACGGAGAATCGGAGAAATAAATGGAGAAACGAAGAAATAAACCGAGAAACGGAGAAAGAAACGGAGAAACGAAGAAAGAAACGAAGAAACGAAGAAAGAAACGGAGAAACGAACAAAGAAACGGAGAAGCGAAGAAAGAAACAGAGAAACGAAGAAAGAAATGGAGAATCGGAGAAATAAATGGAGAAACGAAGAAATAAATCAAGAAACGGAGAAAAAAACGGAGAAACGAACAAAGAAACGGAGAAACGAAGAAAGAAACGGAGAAACCAACAAAGAAACGGAGAAACGAAGAAAGAAACGGGGAAACGGAGGAATAAATCGAGAAACGAAGAAATAAACGGAGAAACGAAGAAAGAAACGGAGAAACGAACAAAGAAACGGAGAAACGGAGAAATAAATGGAGAAACGAAGAAATAAACGGAGAAACGAATAAAGAAACGGAGAAACGAAGAAAGAAACGGAGAAACGAAGAAAGAAACGGAGTAACGAAGAAAGAAACGAAGAAACGAAGAAAGAAACGGAGAATCGGAGAAATAAATGGAGAAACGAAGAAATAAACCGTGAAACGGGGAAAGAAACGGAGAAACGAACAAAGAAACGGAAAAGCGAATAAAGAAACGGAGAAACGAACAAAGAAACGGAGAAACGAACAAAGAAACGGAGAAGCGAATAAAGAAACGGAGAAACGAACAAAGAAACGGAGAAACGAACAAAGAAACGGAGAAACGAACAAAGAAACGGAGAAACGAACAAAGAAACGGAGAAACGAACAAAGAAACGGAGAAACGAAGAAAGAAACGGAGTAACGAAGAAAGAAACGAAGAAACGAAGAAAGAAATGGAGAAATGAACAAAGAAACGGAGAAACGAAGAAAGAAACGGAGAAACGAAGAAATAAACCGAGAAACGGAGAAAGAAACGGAGAAACGAAGAAATAAACCGTGAAACGGGGAAAGAAACGGAGAAACGAACAAAGAAACGGAGAAGCGAATAAAGAAACGGAGAAACGAACAAAGAAACGGAGAAACGAACAAAGAAACGGAGAAACGAACAAAGAAACGGAGAAACGAAGAAAGAAAGGGAGAAACGAAGACAGAATCGGAGAAACGAAGAAAGAAACGGAGAAACGAAGAAAGAAACGGAGAAACGAAGAAATAAACCGTGAAACGGGGAAAGAAACGGAGAAACGAGGAAAGAAACGGAGAAACGAACAAAGAAACGGAGAAACGAAGAAAGAAACGGAGAAACGAACAAAGAAACGGAGAAACGAAGAAAGAAACGGAGAAACGAAAAAGAAACGGAGTAACGAAGAAAGAAACGATGAAACGAAGAAAGAAATGGAGAAATGAACAAAGAAACGGAGAAACGAAGAAAGAAACGGAGAAACGAAGAAAGAAACGGAGAAACGAAGAAAGAAACGGAGTAACGAAGAAAGAAACGAAGAAACGAAGAAAGAAACGGAGAAATGAACAAAGAAACGGGAAACGAAGAAAGAAACGGAGAAACGAAGAAAGAAACGTAGAAACGAAGACAGAAACGGAGAAAGGAAGAAAGAAACGGAGAAACGAAGAAAGAAACGGAGAAACGAAGAAAGAAACGGAGTAACGAAGAAAGAAACGAAGAAACGAAGAAAGAAATGGAGAAATGAACAAAGAAATTGAGAAACGAAGAAAGAAACGGAGAAACGAAGAAAGAAACGGAGAAACGAAGAAAGAAACGGAGTAACGAAGAAAGAAACGAAGAAACGAAGAAAGAAACGGAGAATCGGAGAAATAAATGGAGAAACGAAGAAATAAACCGTGAAACGGGGAAAGAAACGGAGAAACGAACAAAGAAACGGAGAAGCGAATAAAGAAACGGAGAAACCAAGAAAGAAACGGAGAAACGAAGAAAGATACGGAGAAACGAAGAAAGAAACGGAGAAACGAAGAAAGAAACGGAGAAACGGAGAAATAAATGGAGAAACGAAGAAATAAGCGGAGAAACGAAGAAAGAAACGGAGAAACGAAGAAAGAAACGGAGAAACGAAGAAAGAAACTGAGAAACGAAGAAAGAAACGGAGAAACGAAGAAAGAAACGGAGAAACGAACAAAGAAACGGAGAAACGAACAAAGAAACGGAGAAACGAACATAGAAACGGAGAAACGAACAAAGAAACGGGGAAACGAAAAAAGAAACGTTTCTCCGTTTCTCCGTTTCTCCGTTTCTCGGTTTCTCCGTTTCTCCGTTTCTCCGTTTCTTTCTTCGTTTCTCCGTTTCTCGGTTTCTCCGTTTCTCCGTTTCTCGGTTTCTCCGTTTCTCCGTTTCTCGATTTCTCCGTTTCTCCGTTTCTCTGTTACCCCGTTTCTCCGTTTCTCCGTTTCTCCGTTTCTCGGTTTCTCTGTTTCTCTGTTTCTCCGTTTCTCGGTTTCTCCGTGTCTCCGTTTCTCTGTTTCTCCGTTTCTCCGTTTCTCCGTATCTCCGTTTCTCCGTTTCTCGATTTCTCCGTTTCTCCGTCTCTCGGTTTCTCCGTTTCTCGGTTTCTCCGTTTCTCGGTTTCTCCGTTTCTCGGTTTTTCCGTTTCTCGGTTTCTCCGTTTCTCCGTTTCTCGGGTTTTCCGTTTCACCGTTTTTTGTTCGTTTCTCCATTTATTTCTCCGATTCTGCGTTTCTTTCTTCGTTTCTCCGTTTCTTTCTTTGTTTCTCCGTTTCTTTCATCGTTTCTCCGTTTCTTTGTTCGTTTCTCCGTTTCTTTGTTCGTTTCTCCGTTTCTTTCATCGTTTCTCCGTTTCTTTGTTCGTTCCTCCGTTTCTTTGTTCGTTTCTCCGTTTCTTTGTTCGTTTCTCCGTTTCTTTGTTCGTTTCTCCGTTTCTTTCTTTGTTTCTCCGTTTCTTTCTTCGTTTCTCCGTTTCTTTCTTCGTTTCTTTCTTTGTTTCTCCGTTTCTTTCATCGTTTCTCCGTTTCTCTCTTCGTTTCTCCGTTTCTCTCTTCGTTTCTCCGTTTCTTTCTTCGTTTCTCCGTTTCCTTCTTCGTTTCTCCGTTTCTTTCTCCGTTTCTCCGTTTCTTTGTCCGTTTCTCCGTTTCTTTGCTCGTTTCTGCGTTTCTTTGTTCGTTTCTCCGTTTCTTTCTTCGTTTCTTCGTGTCTTTCTTCGTTTCTCCGTTTCTTTCTTCGTTTCTCCGTTTCATTCATCGTTTCTCCGGTTTTTTGTGCGTTTCTCCGTTACTTTCTTCGTTTCTCCGTTTCTTTCTTCGTTTCTCCGTTTATTTCTTCGTTTCTCCATTTATTTCTTCGTTTCTCCGTTTCTTTCTTAGTTTCTCCGTTTCTTTCTTCGTTTCTCCGTTTCTTCCTTCGTTTCTTCGTTTCTCCGTTTCTCCGTTTCTCCGTTTCTCCGTTTCTCCGTTTCTCCGTTTCTCCGTTTCGATTAAATGATTATAATAGTTATAATTTCTATTATAGATCATTTGAGCTATAGTTAAATTATACACTAATACTCTAAATACATATTTAATATATTTTTTAATCTCTTTAGCCTCCAGAAGAGTGTTATTTATACTATTTACTGTATATAATAATTTACACAGAATCGGAAATAAATCTAATTATTTATTTATAATAATTATTTTTTATTCACTTATTTGACCAAAAATGTCCATTCTTCATGTATTAATCAAATGTTAAATTTATATATCTTATAGACAATTATTACTTACCATGTTTTAAGACTTTAAGAAACATCTCTTTACTTTGAAGTTCGATTAAAATCAATTGCTAGAGGCGAATGAATCATTTTTAATGCATAAATAAGATGCACATTGTTCGATCAATATAGGGAACATGCGTAAATGTTAATAACAATCGCTGAAATGAACGAACATTCACCGAAACCATTCGCCCTCGAAGATTTCGCAATATCTTGACATTTATTTATCATAATTATTAACAACCGTCGTTGGGCCGTAGATTAAACAATTTTTGACAATTTTTCGGTATAAAAAGCCATCAATTTCTTGAAATATTTGGTTAGATCGAACAAATACGATCGAAGAAGCCGTGTGATAAAATAAATGAATATTTCTCTACATATCGGAATTATAGTTTGTATGTATGCAAATATATTTTGAACCCGCAATTACAAATCCCTGTAACGTGGTAATTACATGGGTTGCCATGTATTGGAGAAAGGGTTAAACTACACTTAAGGGGTGAAAACACCTTGCGGAGAAACGCTCAAGTTTGTCGAGGAATTGTTCTAATTTCCACAAATAGATGGCGCGACATGTACAATTTACCGACATTAGAGATAAGTATTTCCATTTGTATGATATTCCCTACCGTGCGATAAAATAAATAAATACTTTTGTACAAACTTTTGTATGTTTCATCTTTCGAATAGATGTAAAATTAAACCTTCCACGGTAAATTTTATTCTTGAATTTATTAATGTTTCTAGGACGATTTAATTCAGTATAAAGAGTGCTATAGGTGGGAAATTTGTGTACATAATAATAATTGAGTATAAAATAATTTTTCTTTTATTAGGGATTAATATATTAAATAAGGAAGAAGATTTTATCTTTATTATTTTAAATATAAAAATTAAAATTAAAGAAATTATTGAATATAAAATGAAATATGTTAAAAATGTATTTTTGTTAATTATTAATAAAATAACTATAATAGATGTTTGTATAACAGATGAATATCCTATAATTATTATGATTGACTTTTTCGTTTAAGCAAATGATAGGGGCAATAATTACATTAATTAGGCAAATAAAATAAATTTCATTATTAAATTTTAATATGAGTTCTATAATAATTATAGGGATTAATTTTATTAAAGTTATTATAAAGAATAGATTAATTCAATTTAATGAATAAATTAAAGAAATGAATCGAACATTTAAAGAGTACATCCCAATTTTTAAGATAAGTGAAAAAAAATAATTATTATAAATAAATAATTAGATTTATTTCCGATTCTGTGTAGATTATTATATATAGTAAATAGTATAAATAAAATTCTTCTGGAGGCTAAAGAGATTAAAGAATATATTAAATATGTATTTAGAGTATTAGTGTCTAATTTAACTATACATCAAATGATTTATAATAGAAATTATAAAAATGATAATCATTTAATCGAAACGGAGAAACGGTGAAACTGTGACGACTCTCACGGCCTATCATCTCAGACCACCCGGAACAGTACCCAGCATAGTGCCACCCGATTCCCATGGTCAAATTCGACGAACGATAAGACTTACTCCGAAAACTAACCGTGCGAAACCTTTGGCTCATGCTTCGCATGGCACCATCGAACATTCCTCAAGACGACACTATGTATATAAACCCTCCAAGCTCTCGAATAAACCAGTCTGCATTTTGAAGCCTACCCGTTGCCACGTCGTTACGCTGTTCATTTTTTTTTTAAAACCACTGTTTCCCGATTCCGAGTAATTTCAATTGAAAGTTCTTAGTTCGGATTGAGTGATCGTCGCGACTCTCACCAATCCTCACTATTTTTAATTTCTACGAGTTAGGATTCGAGTGCGACTCGAATCCTTCACTAATAAGTGACAGTTCGGAGTTTGCCCCGTCACATTTTTGGCGATCCTGCCAGGATCCATAAGGACTGCATCGAGGGTACTCAGCCAAGGAAATTCTGCGGATCTTCCAACCTGAGGGACTGCGTGTGCCGCACCCATCGATCAACAACCACGGATCAAAGAACCACAGGTAAGGGAGATTTTCTCAGTTATAGAAATCCCCTCCCTATTATCTCTTCGGACGAAGAAACAGAAACATTTCTAAAAATGAGTCGACCATCTGGAACCAACTCGCCTCTTCCTCTGGACATTTCGACGAAAATTGACATGCTGTTACAAGAAATGAACCTACAGAGGCAACGAATGAACGAACTAACTTTAAGTATGAACAAACTGGACAACGAGAACAGCAAGAGGACCGAAGACTTGAAAATCCTTGCCAAAGCAATACACATTCAAGCCATCACGGAGGATGAGTCATCGCACGAACCGAGACGACAACAACAGCGGAGGACGAAACCGATATCTTCGGGAGACGAAGAGGAGGCCGACTTAGCCGATAAGGACGGTCAGATAAGCGCCGAAGGACGGTCAAACAACCCAGCGACCGCAAAAGCAAGCGAGGTAATCCGAATCATAGAAACACTACGCGGTAAAGATGACATGGGAGTAGAGGAATTTATTTGTTTCGTTAAGATAGCCAGAACTACTTGCCAGGAACCTCATCTATTGCTCCGAATGATAATAGCGGAAAAAATAATTGATCATGCTAAAAGAAGTATCCGATACTGTGAGATAAATAACTACGAGGATCTTTACGAGGCCTTTCGTAACCAAGTTTCCATACCAGTTACTGTAAGCGGTTGTCGTAACCGATTACAAAACATAAAACAGGGATTTAACGAAAATGTCCAAACCTATAGCGCTAGATTTCGCCAACAATTGAGCGAATTGCATTACGCTATTCAAGCAAAACATCGCACCCCGATGGCCAGAAGGATCGCGCTTCAGGAGGAAGACGAAGAAGCCATCAGGACGTATACGCTCAATCTACGCAAGGACATTGGACAGCTAGTCATCCCTTCGGATCCTCGGAGCCTAACTGAAGCCCAAGAAAAGGCCATCGACCGAGAAATGTGGATCAGGGATGCTCAAAGAATGGTAAACAACCATCCACGTAACGCACCACCAGCACGAGGTATCCCACCGAAATCTAAACTACCAAACAATACATTCCGAGCAATGGAAAATGCTCCCCTTAGCAGTCGAATTAACCTTCAATGTGACCATTGTAATAAGATAGGCCACACCCGGGCTCAGTGTTACTCACTCCAACCGAAAAATTTTCCCTCGCGCCAAACAGGGAAATTACCACCGCGCGTAAACAAAACCACCACCAGCCAAGAAGAAATCTATCCGACAGAGGAAACCCAACCAGAGTCAACTACAGCCCAGGAGAACTGCAACATATCCACTGCCGACTACCAGGAATGCGAAGACCAGGCCGATTATTATTGGACACCGGAGCAGGAGTGAATTTGATAAAAGAAGACTTGGTGGTTAATTTCAAATTAGATAAAGGACACAGTATATTATTAGGCAACGACAAACATAAAGCTAACAAATCCACTACCTTACGATCCGTAGACCAAAAGAACCACGAATTCCTGGTTGTTCCCAACAATTTCCCGCTAATCGAGGACGGTATTATCGGCCTACCTTTCCTAAAAAGGTATAACTACGTAATCAGTAACAAAATTCTAAAATTAAACGATTTTCCCATTCAGTTACAGTGCACGCCATCAGGAATACAGGTTCCGCCCATCAGCTACACTACTCGAGTTCACAAAGTCCACGATGAGATTACCAGGGTTTGTTTCCTTAATATCGGTGAGCAAGAAATTTCTACCAATGAACCTATCGAAACTACCAATAACTTAAACCGAATCCCTGAATTGCTAACAAAATTACGCACCAAAACCATAGACCCTGAACACCGCGAACCTATCGAAAAAATTATTAGTTCCTACAATGACATATTTTCCCTTGAAACCGATCCTCTACCTTGCACTACACTGACAGAACACACAATTACACTGAAAACCGACAGACCTATTGACGTCAAATCATACCGACCTCTCGAATGTCATAAACAGGAAATTCACCGACAAGTAGACGACATGCTAGATAAAGGTATAATAGAACCATCGGATTCCCCTTACAATGCACCTGTATGGGTTGTTCCAAAAAACCAGACTCATCAGGCAAAAGGAAATGGAGGGTTGTCATAGACTTTAGGAAACTCAATGAACATACTGACCAGGACTCGTACCCCCTCCCGAACGCAGACGAAATTATCCAGCACCTCGGCAACGCGAAATTCTTTTCCGCTTTAGACCTATCTTCCGGATTCCACCAAATTCCTATGAAACTCAAAGACAGAAAATACACCGCCTTCTCCACTCCAGACGGACATTTCCACTATCGACGAATGCCATTTGGACTAAAAAACGCTCCAGCTACGTTCCAACGTATGATGGACACAGCGTTTCGCGGACTGATAGGCAAATATTGTTTCGTATATCTAGATGACATAATAATTTTCGGATCAACTATACAGGAACATAATAGAAATCTCGCTATCATTTTTCAAAGGCTCAAAGAAACCGGACTAAAACTTCAGGCTGACAAATGCGAATTTTTAAAGCCTGAGTTAGAATATTTAGGACATGTAGTTACCGCAGACGGAGTAAGACCTAACCAAAAAAAATTAGAAGCCATAAAAAATTTTCAAATACCAAGGACAGTTACCGATATCAAATCCTTTTTAGGCCTAGCAGGATACTACCGTAAATTTATAAAAAATTTTTCTAAAATCGCTAAACCTTTAACCGATTTAATAAAAAAGGATGTACCGTACCATTGGACTCAAAGCCAACAGACTAGCTTCGACCATCTCAAACAGAAATTATGCGAGGAACCCATACTGACGTATCCAGATTTCACTAAAACCTTTACCTTATCCACCGACGCTTCCAATGAAGGACTTGGAGCTGTGTTATCCCAGAACGGACACCCGTGTTGCTATATATCCAGGACACTGAATAACGCTGAAAAAAACTATTCGACAACCGAAAAGGAACTACTAGCTATTGTTTGGGCTGTTAAAAGGCTCAGGCAATACCTATTGGGAAAAAAATTCATAATTCAAACTGATCATCAAGCCTTAAAGTGGCTTCACAATGTAAAAGACCCCTCTTCGAGGCTCATGCGCTGGCGATTGAGGCTCGAAGAATACGAATACGAAATTGAATATCGGAAAGGGAAGGAAAACACAGTTGCCGACGCTCTATCCCGACTATACCCTGCACGACAACTACCTAGAATTATTGACGATAAAATCCTATCCACCCTACCTTTAGGCCCAATGACCGACAGTGACAACACCAATAACGATCCAGACACCCAATTCTTGACAGAGTACTTAACTTGGAAACAGACTCCTGATGCTTCTCCGATTATACAGATACCCAATAGACCCCAATGGACACAAATTACAAAAGATATGCTAGGAGAATACAACGAATTTAACTGGCTACACACACTAAAACACTTATTAGAATTTGAAGTGCACCCTAAATTTTTACGTATTGGTATTAACGACGCTAGATTTACCAATTTCGAGACGGTTAACATTCAGCTCATGCTCAGATTTTTATCCAAACAATACCCTGAAAAAAGGTTACAATTCTCGGCCCGTCCACCACGCGAATACACTCCCGAAGAAAAACAGGCCATTATAGTAGAATCACATAACTCGAACACAGCCCAACACCTGGGAGAAAATAAAACGATAGCCCGCGTAAAAGAGAATCACCAATGGACAGGATTAGAAAACGATGTTTGCGACTTCATCAAAATTTGTGACACTTGTCAAAGATCAAAATTAACGCGTATTAGACCCCAGGAAGAAGCTATAATTCCCGACACACCCATAGAGCCAAATGACAAGATCGCGCTAGACATAATCGGATCATTTACCAAAACGAGGAAAGGAAATCAATTCATACTTTCGATTCAGGACACACTAACCAAATACTTAATACTTATACCTTTGGCAGATCAGCAAGCACCGTCAATTATTAACAAATTACTCGAACACTATATTTACATCTTTTCCTCCCCCAAACACATCCTCACAGACCAAGGAACGAATTTTGTTTGCAAACTCATGGACTCATTTGAGAAAGCTTTCAAAATCAAACATATTAAAACCACCAGTTTCCACCCCCAAAGCAATGGGGCTCTTGAAAGAACTCATAGTACAGTCAAAGATTTGTTACGAACCTGCACTCTTGAAGAGGATAATGATTGGGACGAAAATTTAAATTTAATTTGCATGGGTTATAATACCGCCGTTCATGAGGCTACCGGTTTCACTCCCTTTGAGCTCACTTTCGGACATAAGGCAAATATGCCTTCCACCATCTCCACAACCCCTTCACTAACCAAAAGCGAACTGTTTAAGCTATGGCAAAACAGACACAAAGAATATCTAAATTTAGCCAAAGTAACTACTGAAAGAAATAAAAAACGATATAAGCAAATACAGGACAGAAAAATTAGGATAAAATCTATTCTAAATAGCGGTGACAAGGTATTAATACACAATGACCATAAAACCCATAAACTAGATTCTGAATGGCTCGGACCTGCTGAAATTATCGATAGTAAACCTCCGAACTACGTTATAAAATTTCCAGCCGGTAGAACGTTTAAAATTCACGGTAATAGGTTAAAATTGTACCATTCCGTTTCAGATGGTACTGTACTGGCGGAGTATCGGTTCTTTAGAGATACAAACACTCTACGAAACTAATTTGGTCATTGAAACTTTAGGCAGATGCCATCTATACCACCAGGAAATCAAAATTATCATAGCTATAGACCCACAGGAAATATTAGAACATGTTAATGACATAGATCATTTAATAAGCAACACGTATCAATATTCCAAAAATCGTAATCTTAATCTGAATCCAGAGGCTAGCGTATTAAAAGACAAAGTTAAGAAAATGCACAACCAGGTTAACAAACTTAAAACTATCTTACACATTAGGAATCGCAGAGGGTTATTGAACATAGTAGGAACTGCCGCAAAAACCTTATTCGGGACCTTGGACGAAACTGACCTTACGCTTATCAACCAAAACATAGACCATCTTTTTGACGCAAATAATCAATTAACTAATATCGTACACAACCAGACTATAATGATAAAGAACCTAATGGGTGGTGACTCCTTTTCGAAATACGTAAATCAGCTCAACAAAATTGAAAGGGCTCTTGTTACGGCTCAAGATAATGACTTACTAACTAACCAATTTTTAATCCTAGAATCAGTACTAAGTGCCACCACTGACCAACTTATGGAAATTTATCTCGCTATAACGTTAGGTAAACGAGGAATAATTGACCCCACATTCATAGACATTGACAACTTTCTACAGGCATATAACGGCATAATTAAATCTAACTTCATTATTAACCATATAGAGGGAACCAGTCGTAATTTTCAACTCCTATTGGATCTTAGTAAACTTAATATGGCCATAACTAAAGGAAAATTGATCTATCATCTAACCGTCCCCATTTTAGAAGAAAGGGAATGGAACATTCGTAAATACTATGCCATACCTAAACGCTTTGGAAATACTTTTGTCGCGCCCTTAATAGAACATGATATTGTATTAGAACAAGATAACCAGCACATAATGGTAGATAGAACTTACCTCAGCGAATATTGTAGAGACACACCTATTGGGAAAATCTGCGAGAGAACACAACCAACTAAATCCGACTATCACACAAAAAATTGTCAAAATTTGTCGCTTAAACAATTTAACATTGACCCAACTAAATGCCCAACGGCTGTATTCCACATAGAAGAATTAATTTTTATACTTTTAAATTCACCTAATCGTTACATCATGATTCCGGAAAATCCCACTACTATAAACGCAATCTGCAATAATAATTCCCATTTTGAAATTAGTCAGGCATCCATAATCACTAGCGAAACCGATTGTACTCTAGTATACGGCAATAATGTAATGAAGATCGGAGGAAAAATTCAGGAAGTAAAATTAGAACAAATACCTTACAGCTTAAATTTTAACTACTCCTTAAGTGATCTACACATACTAGAAAATCAAATTCCTCGAATTTCAAAATTTGCTCCAAACTTCGAAGATTACAAAATAATGTTAGACCAAATGGATAACCAACTGCAAAACATAAAAGGCCAGCACAGAATACAGACGATAACAGAAACGACTATTAATATACTACAGATAATAGCATGGTGTTCTTTAGGTTTGGTAGGTTTATATGGATTAAGAAAGATTGGACTATTCGATTTATTAGGCAAATGTATTCCTAAAACTGTATGTTTCAAAATTTGTTGCAACGAAAACCACATAACACACCAAGAAATACCGACACAAAATAGTAATGTGCCAACCGAGTTAAGCTGCCACTTCACATCCAGACGGACCAACAACGACTCACCAAGACCAATAAGGAAGTTATCACCATCGGACATCCCGCTTAAACCTATCAAACAATGGACATTACGTTTTGAAGGATCAAAACGAATCTAGCAACGGGGGTGTGACGACTCTCACGGCCTATCATCTCAGACCACCCGGAACAGTACCCAGCATAGTGCCACCCGATTCCCATGGTCAAATTCGACGAACGATAAGACTTACTCCGAAAACTAACCGTGCGAAACCTTTGGCTCATGCTTCGCATGGCACCATCGAACATTCCTCAAGACGACACTATGTATATAAACCCACCAAGCTCTCGAATAAACCAGTCTGCATTTTGAAGCCTACCCGTTGCCACGTCCTTACGCTGTTCATTTTTTTTTAAAACCACTGTTTCCCGATTCCGAGTAATTTCAATTGAAAGTTCTTAGTTCGGATTGAGTGATCGTCGCGACTCTCAGCAATCCTCACTATTTTTAATTTCTACGAGTTAGGATTCGAGTGCGACACGAATCCTTCACTAATAAGTGACAGTTCGAAGCTTGCCCCGTCACAAAACGAAGGAAGAAACGGAGAAACGAAGAAGGAAACGGAGAAATGAAGAAAGAAACGAAGAAACGAAGAAAGAAACGGAGAAACGAAGAAATAAACCGAGAAACGGAGAAAGAAACGGAGAAACGAAGAAAGAAACAGAGAAACGAACAAAGAAACGGAGAAACGAAGAATGAAACGGAGAAACGAAGAAATAAACCGAGAAACGGAGAAAGAAACGGAGAAACGAAGAAAGAAACAGAGAAACGAACAAAGAAACGGAGAAACGAAGAATGAAACGGAGAAACGAAGAAAGAAACGGAGAAGCGAAGAAAGAAACGGAGAAACGAAGAAAGAAACTGAGAAACGAAGAACGAAACGGAGAGTCGGAGAAATAAATGGAGAAACGAAGAAATGAACGAAGAAACGAAGAAAGAAACGGAGAAACGAAGAAAGAAACGGAGAAACGAACAAAGAAACGGAGAAACGAAGAAAGAAACGGAGAAACGAAGAAAGAAACGGAGAAACGGAGAAATAAATGGAGAAACGGAGAAATAAACGGAGAAACGAAAAAAGAAACGGAGAAACGAAGAAAGAAACGGAGTAACGAAGAAAGAAACGAAGAAACGAAGAAAGAAACGAAGAAACGAAGAAAGAAACGGAGAAACGAAGAAAGAAACGGAGGAAGGAAGAAAGAAACGGAGAAACGAACAAAGAATCGGAGAAACGAAGAATGAAACGGAGTAACGAAGAAAGAAACGAAGAAACGTAGAAAGGAACGGAGAAACGAAGAAAGAAACGGAGAAACGAAGAAAGAAACGGAGAAACGAAGAAAGAAACGGAGAAACGAAGAAAGAAAGGGAGAAACGAAGAAAGAAACTGAGAAACGAAGAACGAAACGGAGAGTCGGAGAAATAAATGGAGAAACGAAGAAATGAACGAAGAAACGAAGAAAGAAACGGAGAAACGAAGAAAGAAACGGAGAAACGAACAAAGAAACGGAGAAACGAAGAAAGAAACGGAGAAACGGAGAAATAAATGGAGAAACGAAGAAATGAACGAAGAAACGAAGAAAGAAACGGAGAAACGAAGAAAGAAACGGAGAAACGAACAAAGAAACGGAGAAACGAAGAAAGAAACGGAGAAACGGAGAAATAAATGGAGAAACGGAGAAATAAACGGAGAAACGAAAAAAGAAACGGAGAAACGAAGAAAGAAACGGAGTAACGAAGAAAGAAACGAAGAAACGAAGAAAGAAACGAAGAAACGAAGAAAGAAACGGAGAAACGAAGAAAGAAACGGAGGAAGGAAGAAAGAAACGGAGAAACGAACAAAGAATCGGAGAAACGAAGAAATAAACGGAGAAACGAAGAAAGGAACGGAGAAACGCACAAAGAAACGGAGAAACGATGAAAGAAACGGACAAACGAAGAAAGAAACGAAGAAACGAAGAAAGAAACGGAGAAACGAAGAAAGAAAAGAAGAATCGGAGAAATAAATGGAGAAACGAAGAAATAAACCGAGAAACGGACAAAGAAACGGAGAAACGGAGAAATAAATGGAGCAACGAAGAAACAAACAGAGAAGCGAACAAAGAAACGGACAAACGAAGAAAGAAACGGAGAAACAGAGAAACGAACAAAGAAACGGAGAAACGAACAAAGAAACGGAAAAATAAATGAAGAAACGAAGAAATAAACGGAGAAACGAAGAAAGGAACGGAGAAACGCACAAAGAAACGGAGAAACGATGAAAGAAACGGACAAACGAAGAAAGAAACGAAGAAATGAAGAAAGAAACGGAGAAACGAAGAAAGAAAAGAAGAATCGGAGAAATAAATGGAGAAACGAAGAAATAAACCGAGAAACGGAGAAAGAAACGGAGAAACGAACAAAGAAACGGAGAAACGAACAAAGAAACGGAGAAATGAACAAAGAAACGGAGAAACGAACAAAGAAATAGAGAAACGGAGAATCGAACAAAGGAACCGAGAAACGAACAAAGAAACGGAGAAACGACCAAAAAACGGAGAAACGAACAAAGAATCCGAGAAACGAAGAACGAAACGGAGAAACGAAGAAAGAAACGGAGAAACGAAGAAAGAAAGGGAGAAACGAAGAAAGAAACGGAGAAACGAAGAAAGAAACGGAGAAACGAAGAAAGAAACGGAGAAACGAAGAAAGAAACGGTGAAACGAACAAAGAAACGGAGAAACGAAGAAAGAAACGGAGAAACGGAGAAAGAAACGGAGAAACGAACAAAGAAACGGAGATACGGAGAAATAAATGGAGAAACGAAGAAATAAACGGAGAAACGAACAAAGAAACGGAGAAATGAAGAAAGAAGCGGAGAAACGAACAAAGAAACGGAGAAACGAACAAAGAAACGGAGGAACGAAGAAAGAAACGGAGAAACGAACAAAGAAACGGAGAAACGAACAAAGAAACGGAGGAACGAAGAAAGAAACGGAGAAACGAAGAAAGAAACGGAGAAATAAATGGAGAAACGAAGATATAAACGGAGAAACGATGAAAGAAACGGAAAACGAAGAAAGAAACGGAGAAACGAAGAAAGAAACGGAGAAACGAAGAAAGAAACGGAGAAACGAAGAAAGAAACTGAGAAACGAAGAAAGAAACGGAGAATCGGAGAAATAAATGGAGAAACGAAGAAATAAACCGAGAAACGGAGAAAGAAACGGAGAAACGAACAAAGAAACGGAGAAACGAACAAAGAAACGGAGAAATGAACAAAGAAACGGAGAAACGAACAAAGAAATAGAGAAACGGAGAATCGAACAAAGGAACCGAGAAACGAACAAAGAAACGGAGAAACGACCAAAAAACGGAGAAACGAACAAAGAATCCGAGAAACGAAGAACGAAACGGAGAAACGAAGAAAGAAACGGAGAAACGAAGAAAGAAAGGGAGAAACGAAGAAAGAAACGGAGAAACGAAGAAAGAAACGGAGAAACGAAGAAAGAAACGGAGAAACGAAGAAAGAAACGGTGAAACGAACAAAGAAACGGAGAAACGAAGAAAGAAACGGAGAAACGGAGAAAGAAACGGAGAAACGAACAAAGAAACGGAGATACGGAGAAATAAATGGAGAAACGAAGAAATAAACGGAGAAACGAACAAAGAAACGGAGAAATGAAGAAAGAAGCGGAGAAACGAACAAAGAAACGGAGAAACGAACAAAGAAACGGAGGAACGAAGAAAGAAACGGAGAAACGAACAAAGAAACGGAGAAACGAACAAAGAAACGGAGGAACGAAGAAAGAAACGGAGAAACGAAGAAAGAAACGGAGAAATAAATGGAGAAACGAAGATATAAACGGAGAAACGATGAAAGAAACGGAAAACGAAGAAAGAAACGGAGAAACGAAGAAAGAAACGGAGAAACGAAGAAAGAAACGGAGAAACGAAGAAAGAAACTGAGAAACGAAGAAAGAAACGGAGAATCGGAGAAATAAATGGAGAAACGAAGAAATAAACCGAGAAACGGAGAAAGAAACGGAGAAACGAACAAAGAAACGGAGAAACGAAGAAAGAAACGGAGAATCGGAGCAATAAATGGAGAAACGAAGAAATAAACCGAGAAAGGAAGAAAGAAACGGGGAAACGAAGAAAGAAACGGAGAAACGAACAAAGAAACGGAGAAACGAAGAAAGAAACGGAGAAACGAAGAAAGAAACGGAGAAACGGACAAAGAAACGGAGAAACGAAGAAAGAAACGGTGAAACGAACAAAGAAACGGAGAAACGAACAAAGAAACAGAGAAACGAACAAAGAAACGGTGAAACGAACAAAGAAACGGAGAAACGAAGAAAGAAACGGAGAAACGAAGAAAGAAACGGAGAAACGAAGAAGAAACGGAGAAACGAAGAAAGAAACGGAGAAACGAAGAAAGAAACGGAGAAACGAAGAAAGAAACAGAGAAACGGAGAAATAAATGGAGAAACGAAGAAATAAACGAAGAAACGAAGAAAGAATCGGAGAAATGAACAAAGAAACGGAGAAACGAAGAAAGAAACCTAGAAACGAAGAAAGAAACGAAGAAACGAAGAAGGAAACGGAGAAACGAACAAAGAAACGGAGAAGCGAAGAAAGAAACGGAGAAACGAACAAAGAAACGGAGAAACGAACAAAGAAACGGAGAAACGAAGAAAGAAACGGAGAAACGAACAAAGAAACGTTGAAACGAACAAAGAAACGGAGAAACGAAGAAAGAAACGGAGAAACGAAGAAAGAAACGGAGAAACGAAGAAAGAAACGGAGAAACGAAGAAAGAAACGGAGAATCGGAGCAATAAATGGAGAAACGAAGAAATAAACCGAGAAAGGAAGAAAGAAACGGGGAAACGAAGAAAGAAACGGAGAAACGAACAAAGAAACGGAGAAACGAAGAAAGAAACGGAGAAACGAAGAAAGAAACGGAGAAACGGACAAAGAAACGGAGTAACGAACAAAGAAACGGAGAAACGAACAAAGAAACGGTGAAACGAACAAAGAAACGGAGAAACGAAGAAAGAAACGGAGAAACGAAGAAAGAAACGGAGAAACGAAGAAGAAACGGAGAAACGAAGAAAGAAACGGAGAAACGAAGAAAGAAACGGAGAAACGAAGAAAGAAACAGAGAAACGGAGAAATAAATGGAGAAACGAAGAAATAAACGAAGAAACGAAGAAAGAATCGGAGAAATGAACAAAGAAACGGAGAAACGAAGAAAGAAACCTAGAAACGAAGAAAGAAACGAAGAAACGAAGAAAGAAACGGAGAAACGAACAAAGAAACGGAGACGCGAAGAAAGAAACGGAGAAACGAACAAAGAAACGGAGAAACGAACAAAGAAACGGAGAAACGAAGAAAGAAACGGAGAAACGAACAAAGAAACGGGGAAACGAACAAAGAAACGGAGCAACGAACAAAGAAGCTAAGACACGGAGAAATAAATGGAGAAACGAACAAAGAAACGGAGAAACGAAGAAAGAAGCTAAGACACGGAGAAATAAATGGAGAAACGAACAAAGAAACGGAGAAACGAAGAAAGAAACGGAGAAACAAAGAAAGAAACGGAAAAACGAAGAAAGAAACGGAGAAACGAAGAAAGAAACGGAAATACGAAGAAAGAAACTGTGAAACGAAGAAAGAAACGGAGAAACGAAGAAAGAAACAGAGAAACGGAGAAATAAATAGAGAAACGAAGAAATAAACGAAGAAACGAAGAAAGAATCGGAGAAATGAACAAAGAAACGGAGAAACGAAGAAAGAAACCTAGAAACGAAGAAAGAAACGAAGAAACGAAGAAAGAAACGGGGAAACGAACAAAGAAACGGAGAAGCGAAGAAAGAAACGGAGAAACGAACAAAGAAACGGAGAAACGAACAAAGAAACGGAGAAACGAAGAAAGAAACGGAGAAACGAACAAAGAAACCGGGAAACGAACAAAGAAACGGAGCAACGAACAAAGAAGCTAAGACACGGAGAAATAAATGGAGAAACGAAGAAAGAAACGGAGAAACGAAGAAAGAAACGGAGAAACAAAGAAAGAAACGGAAAAACGAAGAAAGAAACGGAGAAACGAAGAAAGAAACGGAGATACGAAGAAAGAAACGGTGAAACGAACAAAGAAACGGAGAAACGAAGAAAGAAACGGAGAAACGAAGAAAGAAACGGAGAAACGAAGAAAGAAACGGTGAAACGAACCAAGAAACGGAGAAACGAAGAAAGAAACGGAGAAACGGAGAAAGAAACGGAGAAACGAACAAAGAAACGGAGATACGGAGAAATAAATGGAGAAACGAAGAAATAAACGGAGAAACGAACAAAGAAACGGAGAAATGAAGAAAGAAGCGGAGAAACGAACAAAGAAACGGAGAAACGAACAAAGAAACGGAGGAACGAAGAAAGAAACGGAGAAACGAACAAAGAAACGGAGAAACGAACGAAGAAACGGAGGAACGAAGAAAGAAACGGAGAAACGAAGAAAGAAACGGAGAAATAAATGGAGAAACGAAGATATAAACGGAGAAACGATGAAAGAAACGGAAAACGAAGAAAGAAACGGAGAAACGAAGAAAGAAACGGAGAAACGAAGAAAGAAACGGAGAAACGAAGAAAGAAACTGAGAAACGAAGAAAGAAACGGAGAATCGGAGAAATAAATGGAGAAACGAAGAAATAAACCGAGAAACGGAGAAAGAAACGGAGAAACGAACAAAGAAACGGAGAAACGGAGAAACGAACAAAGAAACGGAGAAACGAACAAAGAAACGGAGAAGCGAAGAAAGAAACGGAGAAACGGAGAAATAAATGGAGAAATGAAGAAATAAACGAAGAAACGAAGAAAGAATCGGAGAAATGAACAAAGAAACGGAGAAACGAAGAAAGAAACGGAGAAACGAACAAAGAAACGGGGAAACGAACAAAGAAACGGAACAACGAACAAAGAAGCTAAGACACGGAGAAATAAATGGAGAAACGAACAAAGAAACGGAGAAACGAAGAAAGAAACGGAGAAACAAAGAAAGAAACGGAAAAACGAAGAAAGAAACGGAGAAACGAAGAAAGAAACGGAGATACGAAGAAAGGAACGGTGAAACGAACAAAGAAACGGAGAAACGAAGAAAGAAACGGAGAAACGGAGAAAGAAACTGAGAAACGAACAAAGAAACGGAGATACGGAGAAATAAATGGAGAAACGAAGAAATAAACGGAGAAACGAACAAAGAAACGGAGAAACGAAGAAAGAAGCGGAGAAACGAACAAAGAAACGGAGAAACGAACAAAGAAACGGAGGAACGAAGAAAGAAACGGAGAAACGAACAAAGAAACGGAGCAACGAACAAAGAAGCTAAGACACGGAGAAATAAATGGAGAAACGAATAAAGAAACGGAGAAACGAAGAAAGAAACGGAGAAACAAAGAAAGAAACGGAGAAACGAAGAAAGAAACGGAGAAACGAAGAAAGAAACGGAGAAACGAAGAAAGAAGCGGAGAAACGAGCAAAGAAACGGAGAAACGAAGAAAGAAACGGAGAAACGAAGAAAGAAACGGAGAAACGGAGAAATAAATGGAGAAACGAAGAAATAAACGGACAAGCGAAGAAAGGAACGGAGAAACGAAGAAAGAAACGGACAACCGAAGAAAGAAACGGAGTAACGAAGAAAGAAAAGAAGAATCGAAGAAGGAATCGGAAAAATAAATGGAGAAACGTAGAAATAAACCGAGTAACGGAGAAAGATACGGAGAAACGAACAAAGAAACTGAGAAACGAAGAAAGACAAGGAGAAACGAACAAAGAAACGTAGAAACGAAGAAAGAAACGGAGAAACGAAGAAAGAAACGGAGAAACGGAGAAATAAATGCAGAAACGAAGAAATAAACGGAGAAAGGAAGAAAGAAACGGAGATACGAAGAAAGAAACGGAGAAACGAACAAAGAAACGGGGAAACGAACAAAGAAACGGAGCAACGAACAAAGAAGCTAAGACACGGAGAAATAAATGGAGAAACGAACAAAGAAACGGAGAAACGAAGAAAGAAGCTAAGACACGGAGAAATAAATGGAGAAACGAACAAAGAAACGAAGAAACGAAGAAAGAAACGGAGAAACAAAGAAAGAAACGGAAAAACGAAGAAAGAAACGGAGAAACGAAGAAAGAAACGGAAATACGAAGAAAGAAACTGTGAAACGAAGAAAGAAACGGAGAAACGAAGAAAGAAACAGAGAAACGGAGAAATAAATAGAGAAACGAAGAAATAAACGAAGAAACGAAGAAAGAATCGGAGAAATGAACAAAGAAACGGAGAAACGAAGAAAGAAACCTAGAAACGAAGAAAGAAACGAAGAAACGAAGAAAGAAACGGGGAAACGAACAAAGAAACGGAGAAGCGAAGAAAGAAACGGAGAAACGAACAAAGAAACGGAGAAACGAACAAAGAAACGGAGAAACGAAGAAAGAAACGGAGAAACGAACAAAGAAACCGGGAAACGAACAAAGAAACGGAGCAACGAACAAAGAAGCTAAGACACGGAGAAATAAATGGAGAAACGAACAAAGAAGCGGAGAAACGAAGAAAGAAACGGAGAAACAAAGAAAGAAACGGAAAAACGAAGAAAGAAACGGAGAAACGAAGAAAGAAACGGAGATACGAAGAAAGAAACGGTGAAACGAACAAAGAAACGGAGAAACGAAGAAAGAAACGGAGAAACGAAGAAAGAAACGGAGAAACAAAGAAAGAAACGGAGAAACGAAGAAAGAAACGGAGAAACGAGCAAAGAAACGGAGAAACGAAGAAAGAAACGGAGAAACGAAGAAAGAAACGGAGAAACGGAGAAATAAATGGAGAAACGAAGAAATAAACGGACAAGCGAAGAAAGGAACGGAGAAACGAAGAAAGAAACGGACAACCGAAGAAAGAAACGGAGTAACGAAGAAAGAAACGAAGAATCGAAGAAAGAATCGGAAAAATAAATGGAGAAACGTAGAAATAAACCGAGTAACGGAGAAAGATACGGAGAAACGAACGAAGAAACTGAGAAACGAAGAAAGACAAGGAGAAACGAACAAAGAAACGTAGAAACGAAGAAAGAAACGGAGAAACGAAGAAAGAAACGGAGAAACGGAGAAATAAATGCAGAAACGAAGAAATAAACGGAGAAAGGAAGAAAGAAACGGAGAAACGGAGAAAGAAACGGAGAAACGGAGAAATAAATGGAGAAACGAAGAAATAAACGGAGAAACGGAGAAAGAAACGGAGAAACGAAGAAAGAAACGGAGAAACGAAGACAGAAACGGAGAAACGAAGAAAGAAACGGAGAAACGAAGAAAGAAACGGAGATACGAAGAAAGAAACAGAGAAACAAACAAAGAAACGGAGATACGAAGAAAGAAACGGAGAAACGAACAAAGAAACCGAGAAACGAACAAAGAAACGGAGAAACGGAAAAATAAATGGAGAAACGAAGAAATAAACGGAGAAACGAACAAAGAAACGAGGAAACGAACAAAGAAACGGAGAAACGAACAAAGAAACGAGGAAACGAACAAAGAAACGGAGAAACGAACAAAGAAACGGAGAAACGAACAAAGAAAGGAGAAACGAACAAAGAAACGGAGAAACGGAGAAATAAATGGAGAAACGGTGAAATAAATGGAGAAACGAACAAAGAAACGGAGAAACGAACAAAGAAACGGAGAATCGAAGAAAGAAACGGAGAAACGAAGAAAGAAACAGTGTAACGAAGAAAGAAACGAAGAAACGAAGAAAGAAACGGAGAATCGGAGAAATAAATGGAGAAACGAAGAAATAAACCGAGAAAGGGAGAAAGATACGGAGAAACGAACAAAGAAACGTAGAAACGAAGAACGAAACGGAGAAACGAAGAAAGAAACGGAGAAACGGAGAAATAAATGCAGAAACGAAGAAATAAACGGAGAAAGGAAGAAAGAAACGGAGAAACGAAGAAAGAAACGGAGAAACGGAGAAATAAATGGAGAAACGAAGAAATAAACGGAGAAACGGAGAAAGAAACGGAGAAACGAAGAAAGAAGCGGAGAAACGAAGACAGAAACGGAGAAACGAAGAAAGAAACGGAGAAACGAAGAAAGAAACGTAGATACGAAGAAAGAAACAGAGAAACAAACAAAGAAACGGAGATACGAAGAAAGAAACGGAGAAACGAACAAAGAAACGGAGAAACGAAGAAAGAAACGGAGAAACGGAAAAATAAATGGAGAAACGAAGAAATAAACGGAGAAACGAACAAAGAAACGAGGAAACGAACAAAGAAACGGAGAAACGAACAAAGAAACGGAGAAACGAACAAAGAAAGGAGAAACGAACAAAGAAACGGAGAAACGGAGAAATAAATGGAGAAACGGTGAAATAAATGGAGAAACGAACAAAGAAACGGAGAAACGAACAAAGAAACGGAGAATCGAAGAAAGAAACGGCGAAACGAAGAAAGAAACAGTGTAACGAAGAAAGAAACGAAGAAACGAAGAAAGAAACGGAGAATCGGAGAAATAAATGGGGAAACGAAGAAATAAACCGAGAAACGGGGAAAGATACGGAGAAACGAAGAAAGAAACGGAGAAACGAACAAAGAAACGGAGAAACGAACAAAGAAATGGAGAAACGAAGAAAGAAACGCAGAAACGAAGACAGAAACGGAGAAACGAAGAAAGAAACGGAGAAACGAAGAAAGAAACGGAGATACGAAGAAAGAAACAGAGAAACAAACAAAGAAACGTAGATACGAAGATAGAAACGGAGAAACGAACAAAGAAACGGAGAAACGAAGAAAGAAACGGAGAAACGGAAAAATAAATGGAGAAACGAAGAAATAAACGGAGAAACGATAAAAGAAACGGGGAAACGAACAAAGAAACGGAGAAACGAACAAAGAAACGGAGAAACTAACAAAGAAAGGAGAAACGAACAAAGAAACGGAGAAACGAACAAAGAACCGGAGAAACGAAGAAAGAAACGGAGAAACGAAGAAAGAAACGGAGAAACGGAGAAATAAATGGAGAAACGAAGAAATAAACGGAGAAACGAAGAAAGAAACGTAGAAACGAAGAAAGAAACGGAGAAACGAAGAAAAAAACGGAGTAACGAAGAAAGAAACGAAGAAACGAAGAAAGAAACGGAGAATCGGAAAAATAATTGGAGAAACGAAGAAATAAACCGAGAAACGGAGAAAGAAACGGAGAAACGAACAAAGAAACGGAGAAACGAAGAAAGAAACGGAGGAACGGAGAAATAAATGGAGAAACGAAGAAAGAAACGAAGAAACGAAGAAAGAAACGGAGAAACGGAGAAATAAATGGAGAAACGAAGAAATAAACGGAGAAACGAACAAAGAAACGGAGAATCGGAGAAATAAATGGAGAAACGAAGAAATAAACCGAGAAACGGAGAAAGAAACGGAGAAACGAAGAAGGAAACGGAGAAACGAACAAAGAAACGGAGAAACGAACAAAGAAACGGAGAAACGAACAAAGAAACGGAGAAACGAAGAAAGAAACGGAGAAACGGAGAAATAAATGGAGAAACGAAGAAAGAAACGGAGAAACGGAGAAATAAATGGAGAAACGAAGAAATAAACGGAGAAACGAACAAAGAAACGGAGAATCGGAGAAATAAATGGAGAAACGAAGAAATAAACCGAGAAACGGGAAAGGAACGGAGAAACGAAGAAGGAAACGGAGAAACGAACAAAGAAACGGAGATACGAACAAAGAAACGGAGAAACGAAGAAAGGAACGGAGAAACGAAGAAAGAAACGGAGAAATAAATGGAGAAACGAAGAAATAAACGGAGAAACGAAGAAAGAAACGTAGAAACGAAGAAAGAAACGGAGAAACGAAGAAAGAAACGGAGTAACGAAGAAAGAAACGAAGAAACGGAGAATTGGAGAAATAATTGGAGAAACGAAGAAATAAACCGAGAAACGGAGAAAGAAACGGAGAAACGAACAAAGAAACGGAGAAACGAAGAAAAAAACGGAGAAACGAACAAAGAAACGGAGAAACGAAGAAAGAAACGGAGAAACGGAAAAATAAATGGAGAAACGAAGAAATAAACGGAGAAACGAACAAAGAAACGGGGAAACGAACAAAGAAACGGAGAAACGAACAAAGAAACGGAGAAACGAACACAGAAAGGAGAAACGAACAAAGAAACGGAGAAACGGAGAAATAAATGGAGAAACGGTGAAATAAATGGAGAAACGAACAAAGAAACGGAGAAACGAACAAAGAAACGGAGAATCGAAGAAAGAAACGGAGAAACGAAGAAAGAAACAGTGTAACGAAGAAAGAAACGAAGAAACGAAGAAAGAAACGGAGAATCGGAGAAATAAATGGAGAAACGAAGAAATAAACCGAGAAACGGAGAAAGAAACGGAGAAACGAAGAAAGAAACGGAGAAACGAACAAAGAAACGGAGAAATGAACAAAGAAACGGAGAAACGAAGAAAGAAACGGAGAAACGAAGAAAGAAACGGAGAAACGGAGAAATAAATGGAGAAACGAAGAAATAAACGGAGAAACGAAGAAAGAAACGTAGAAACGAAGAAAGAAACGGAGAAACGAAGAAAGAAACGGATTAACGAAGAAAGAAACGAAGAAACGAAGAAAGAAACGGAGAATCGGAGAAATAATTGGAGAAACGAAGAAATAAACCGAGAAACGGAGAAAGAAACGGAGAAACGAACAAAGAAACGGAGAAACGAAGAAAGAAACGGAGAAACGAATAAAGAAACGAAGAAGCGGAGAAATAAATGGAGAAACGAAGAAATAAACGGAGAAACGAACAAAGAAACGGAGAATCGGAGAAATAAATGGAGAAACGAAGAAATAAACCGAGAAACGAACAAAGAAACGGAGAAACGAAGAAAGAAACGGAGAAACGAATAAAGAAACGAAGGAGCGAACAAAGAAACGGAGAAACGAAGAAAGAAACGGAGGAACGGAGAAATAAATGGAGAAACGAAGAAAGAAACGGAGAAACGAAGAAAGAAACAGAGAAACGGAGAAATAAATGGAGAAACGAAGAAATAAACGGAGAAACGAACAAAGAAACGGAGAATCGGAGAAATAAATGGAGAAACGAAGAAATAAACCGAGAAACGGAGAAAGAAACGGAGAAACGAAGAAGGAAACGGAGAAACGAACAAAGAAACGGAGAAACGAACAAAGAATCGGAGAAACGAAGAAAGAAACGGAGAAACGAAGAAAGAAACGGAGAAACGGAGAAATAAATGGAGAAACGAAGAAAGAAACGGAGAAACGGAGAAATAAATGGAGAAACGAAGAAATAAACGGAGAAACGAACAAAGAAACGGAGAAACGGAGAAATAAATGGAGAAACGAAGAAATAAACCGAGAAACGGAGAAAGAAACGGAGAAACGAAGAAGGAAACGGAGAAACGAACAAAGAAACGGAGAAACGAAGAAAGAAACGGTGAAACGAAGAAAGAAACGGAGAAACGAAGAAAGAAACGGAGAAACGGAGAAATAAATGGAGAAACGAAGAAATAAACGGAGAAACGAAGAAGGAAACGTAGAAACGAAGAAAGAAACGGAGAAACGTAGAAAGAAACGGAGTAACGAAGAAAGAAACGAAGAAACGGAGAATCGGAGAAATAAATGGAGAAATGAAGAAATAAACCGAGAAACGGAGAAAGAAACGGAGAATCGAAGAAGGAAACGGAGAAACGAACAAAGAAACGGAGAAACGAAGAAAGAAACGGAGAAACGAAGAAAGAAACGGAGAAACGGAGAAATAAACGTAGAAACGAAGAAATAAACGGAGAAACGAAGAAGGAAACGTAGAAACGAAGAAAGAAACGGAGAAACGAAGAAAGAAACGGAGTAACGAAGAAAGAAACGAAGAAACGGAGAATCGGAGAAATAAATGGAGAAATGAAGAAATAAACCGAGAAACGGAGAAAGAAACGGAGAAACGAAGAAGGAAACGGAGAAACGAACAAAGAAACGGAGAAACGAAGAAAGAAACGGAGAAACGAAGAAAGAAACGGAGAAACGGAGAAATAATTGGAGAAACGATGAAATAGACCGAGAAACGGAGAAAGAAACGGAGAAACGAACAAAGAAACGGAGAAACGAAGAAAGAAACGGAGGAACGAAGAAAGAAACGGAGAAACGAACAAAGAAACGGAGAAACGTTTCTCCGCTTCTCCGTTTCTCCGTTTCTCGGTTTCTCTATTTCTCCGTTTCTCGGTTTCTCCGTTTCTCCGTTTCTCCGTTTCTCCGTTTCTCCGTTTCTCCGTTTCTCCGTATCTCCGTTTCTCCGTTTCTCGGTTTCTCGGTTTCTCCGTTTCTCCGTCTCTCGGTTTCTCCGTTTCTCGGTTTCTCCGTTTCTCCGTTTCTCCGTTTCTCCGTTTCTCCGTTTCTCCGTATCTCCGTTTCTCCGTTTCTCGGTTTCTCGGTTTCTCCGTTTCTCCGTCTCTCGGTTTCTCCGTTTCTCGGTTTCTCCGTTTCTCCGTTTCTCCGTTTCTCCGTTTCTCCGTTTCTCGGTTTTTCCGTTTCTCCGTTTCACCGTTTTTTGTACGTTTCTCCATTTATTTCTCCGATTCTCCGTTTCTTTCTTCGTTTCTCCGTTTCTTTCTTCGTTTCTTCGTTTCTTTGTTCGTTTCTCCGTTTCTTTGTTGGTTTCTCCGTTTCTTTGTTCGTTTCTCCGTTTCTTTCTTCGTTTCTCCGTTTCTTTGTTCGTTTCTCCGTTTCTTTCTCCGTTTCACGGTTTATTTCTTCGTTTCTCCATTTATTTCTCCGATTCTCCGTTTCTTTCTTCGTTTCTTTCTTCGTTACTCCGTTTCTTTCTTCGTTTCTCCGTTTCTTTCTTCGTTTCTCCGTTTCTTTCCTCGTTTCTCTGTTTATTTCTTCGTTTCTCCATTTATTTCTCCGATTCTCCGTTTCTTTCTTCGTTTCTCTGTTTCTTTCTTCGTTTCTCCGTTTCTTTGTTCGTTCCTCCGTTTCTTTCTTCGTTTCTCCGTTTCTTTCTTCGTTTCTCCGTTTCTTTCTTCGTTTCTCCGTTTCTTTCTTCGTTTCTCTGTTTATTTCTTCGTTTCTCCATTTATTTCTCCGTTTCTCCGTTTCTTTCTTCGTTTCTCCGTTTCTTTCTTCGTTTCTCCATTTAGTTCTCCGTTTCTCCGTTTCTTTGTTCGTTTCTCCGTTTCTTTGTTCGTTTCTCGGTTTCTTTCTTCGATTCTCCGTTTCTTTGTTCGTTTCTCCGTTTCTCGGTTTATTTCTCCGTTTCTCCATTTATTTCTCCGATTCTCCGTTTCTTTCTTCGTTTCTTCGTTTCTTTCTTCGTTAGTCCGTTTCTTTCTTCGTTTCTCCACTTATTTCTCCGATTCTCCGTTTCTTTCTTCGTTTCTTCGTTTCTTTCTTCGTTACTCCGTTTCTTTCTTCGTTTCTCCGTTTCTTTATTCGATTCTCCGTTTCTTTCTTCGATTCTCCGTTTATTTCTTCGTTTCTCCATTTATTTCTCCGTTTCTCCGTTTCTATCTTTGTTTCTCCGTTTCTTTGTTCGTTTCTTCGTTTCTCCGTTTCTTTCTTCATTTCTCCGTTTCTTAGTTCATTTCTCCGTTTCTTTCTTTGTTTCTTCGTTTCTTTCTTCGTAACTCCGTTTCTTTCTTCGTTTCTCCGTTTCTTTCTTCGTTTCTCCGTTTCTTTCTTCGTTTCTCCGTTTACTTCTTCGTTTCTCCATTTATTTCTCCGTTTCTCTCTTTCTTTCTTCGTTTCTCCGTTTCTTTGTTCGTGTCTCCGTTTCTTTGTTCGTTTCTCCGTTTCTTTGTTCGTTTCTCCGTTTCTTTCTCCGTTTCACGGTTTATTTCTTCGTTTCTCCATTTATTTCTCCGATTCTCCGTTTCTTTCTTCGTTTCTTTCTTCGTTACTCCGTTTCTTTCTTCGTTTCTCCGTTTCTTTCTTCGTTTCTCCGTTTCTTTCTTCGTTTCTCCGTTTATTTCTTCGTTTCTCCATTTATTTCTCCGTTTCTCCGTTTCTTTCTTCGTTTCTCCGTTTCTTTCTTCGTTTCTCCGTTTATTTCTTCGTTTCTCCATTTATTTCTCCGTTTCTCCGTTTCTTTCTTCGTTTCTCCGTTTCTTTGTTCGTTTCTCCGTTCCTTTCTTTGTTTAATCGTTTCTTTCTTCGTTACTCCGTTTCTTTCTTCCTTTCTCCATTTATTTCTCCGCTTCTTTCTTCGTTTCTCCGTTTCCTTGTTCGTTTCTTCGTTTCTTTCTCCGTTACTCCGTTTCTTTCTTCGTTTCTCCGTTTCTTTCTTCGTTTCTCCGTTTCTTTCTTCGTTTCTCCGTTTCTTTCTCAGTTTCTACGTTTCTTTGTTCATTTCTACGTTTCTTTCTTCGTTTCTTCGTTTCTTTCTTCGTTACTCCGTTTCTTTCTTCGTTTCTCCGTTTCTTTCTTCGATTCTCCGTTTCTTTCTTCGTTTCTTCCTTCGTTACTCCGTTTCTTCCTTCGTTTCTCCCTTTCTTTCTTCGTTTCTCCGTTTCTTTCTTCGTTTCTCCGTTTATTTCTTCGTTTCTCCATTTATTTCTCCGTTTCTCCGTTTCTTTCTTCGTTTCTCCGTTTCTTTCTTCGTTTCTCCGTTTATTTCTTCGTTTCTCCATTTATTTCTCCGTTTCTCCGTTTCTTTCTTCGTTTCTCCGTTTCTTTGTTCGTTTCTCCGTTCCTTTCTTTGTTTAATCGTTTCTTTCTTCGTTACTCCGTTTCTTTCTTCCTTTCTCCATTTATTTCTCCGCTTCTTTCTTCGTTTCTCCGTTTCCTTGTTCGTTTCTTCGTTTCTTTCTCCGTTACTCCGTTTCTTTCTTCGTTTCTCCGTTTATTTCTTCGTTTCTCCATTTATTTCTTCGCTTCTCCGTTTCTATCTTCGTTTCTCCGTTTCTTTCTTCGTTTCTCCGTTTATTTCTTCGTTTCTCCATTTATTTCTCCGATTCTCCGTTTCTTTCTTCGTTTCTTTCTTCGTTACTCCGTTTCTTTCTTCGTTTCTCCGTTTCTTTCTTCGTTTCTCCGTTTCTTTCTTCGTTTCTCCGTTTCTTTCTTCGTTTCTCCGTTTATTTCTTCGTTTCTCCATTTATTTCTCCGTTTCTCCGTTTCTTTCTTCGTTTCTCCGTTTCTTTCTTCGTTTCTCCGTTTATTTCTTCGTTTCTCCATTTATTTCTCCGTTTCTCCGTTTCTTTCTTCGTTTCTCCGTTTCTTTGTTCGTTTCTCCGTTCCTTTCTTTGTTTAATCGTTTCTTTCTTCGTTACTCCGTTTCTTTCTTCCTTTCTCCATTTATTTCTCCGCTTCTTTCTTCGTTTCTCCGTTTCCTTGTTCGTTTCTTCGTTTCTTTCTCCGTTACTCCGTTTCTTTCTTCGTTTCTCCGTTTATTTCTTCGTTTCTCCATTTATTTCTTCGCTTCTCCGTTTCTATCTTCGTTTCTCCGTTTCTTTCTTCGTTTCTCCGTTTATTTCTTCGTTTCTCCATTTATTTCTCCGTTTCTCAGTTTCTTTCTTCGTTTCTCTGTTTCTTTCTTCGTTTCTCCGTTTCTTTGTTCGTTTCTCCGTTTCTTTGTTCGTTTCTCCGTTTCTTTCTTCGTTTCTCCGTTTCTTTCTTCGTTTCTCCGTTTCTTTCTTCGTTTCTCCGTTTCTTTCTTCGTTTCTCCGTTTATTTCTTCGTTTCTCCATTTATTTCTCCGTTTCTCCGTTTCTTTCTTCGTTTCTCCGTTTCTTTGCTCGTTTCTCCGTTCCTTTCTTTGTTTAATCGTTTCTTTCTTCGTTTCTCCGTTTCTTTCTTCGTTTCTCCGTTTCTTTCTTCGTTTCTCCGTTTCTTTCTTCGTTTCTCCGTTTATTTCTTCGTTTCTCCATTTATTTCTCCGTTTCTCCGTTTCTTTCTTCGTTTCTCCGTTTCTTTGCTCGTTTCTCCGTTCCTTTCTTTGTTTAATCGTTTCTTTCTTCGTTTCTCCGTTTCTTTCTTCGTTTCTTCGTTTCTTTCTTCGTTTCTCCATTTATTTCTCCGTTTCTCCGTTTCTTTGTTCGTTTCTCCGTTTCTTTGTTCGTTTCTCCGTTTATTTCTTCGTTTCTCCGTTTGTTTCTTCGTTTCTCCGTTTCTTTCTTCGTTTCTTCGATTCTTTCTTCGTTTCTCCATTTCTTTCATCGTTTCTCCGTTTCTTTGTTCGTTTCTCCGTTCCTTTCTTCGTTTCTCCATTTATTTCTCCGTTTCTCCGTTTCTTTCTTCGTTTCTCCGTTTCTTCCTTCGTTTCTCCGTTTATTTCTTCGTTTCTCCATTTATTTCTTCGTTTCTCCGTTTCTTTCTTCGTTTCTCCGTTTCTTTCTTCGTTGCTCCGTTTCTCCGTTTCTCCGTTTCTCCGTTTCGATTAAATGATTATAATAGTTATAATTTCTATTATAAATCATTTGAGCTATATTTAAATTATACTCTAATACTCTGAATACATATTTAATATATTTTTTATTCTCTTTAGCCTCCAGAAGAATTTTATTTATACTATTGTTGTTCCGTTCTCCCCTCCTATCACTTTGATCTCTGGAGGAGAGATCCTTTTGCATGATTTATCCCCGTACGAGCCCCCAAATAACTATTGCTCTAATGTGGTATATTAAAGTATATTTAATAATATTATATATTACAATGATGGTAGTGTTAGATGTAGTGTCAGTGGTTAATTTCGCTGGATACGTCTTTTAGTTGTCTCGTCTTATCGTCTTTTTAGTCATACCGTCCGCGACACACTCTTCGGGCATACTCTCGTCGTCATACTTTGTCATACTATGTTCCTACGTTCTTCTCGCGCTCTATATAGTCATTCCCATTCATTCTCTTTCATTCCTATCCTCAGTCTCTCTCACTTCAGACATTCGGCCACGCTCGGCCATCCCAATCACCCGTCATTTCTAAACACTCTTCACTTTCTCCGAACCACATGTATTTCCTTTCATCTCCATGCATTCTCACGCTCGGTCGTCGCACAAGACCCCCTGTAAAGGATACTCATGCCTTCCAGGAAAACTAGCGGGCCGATCGGCGCTAAATGTTTACTCCAACTCGAGTCCAACCGCGCACGTTATCTTGTTTAGGCCTACGCTCGAAGCAAGCCTAAGCGGACGCCGAAAATCCGATACTACACTATTTACTGTATATAATAATTTTTACAGAATCGGAAATAAATCTAATTATTTATTTATAATAATTATTGTTTATTCACTTATTTTACCAAAAATTTCGATTCTTCATGTATTAATCAAATGTTAAATTGATATATCTCATAGACAATTATTACTTTCCATGTTTTAAAACTTTAAGAAACATCTCTTTACTTTGAAGTTCGATCAAAATCAATTGCTAGAGGCGAATGAATCATTTTTAATGCATAAATAAGATGCACATTGTTCGATCAATATAGGGAACATGCGTAAATGTTAATAACAATCGCTGAAATGAACGTACATTCACCGAAACCATTCGCCCTCGAAGATTTCGCAATATCTTGATGTTTGTTTATCATAATTATTAACAACCGTCGTTGGGCCGTAGATTAGACAATTTTTGACAATGTTTCGGTATAAAAAGCCATCAATTTCTTGAAATATTTGGTTAGATCGAACAAATACGATCGAAGAAGCCGTGGGACAAAATAAATGAATATTTCTCTACATATCGGAACTATAGTTTGTATGTATGCAAATATACTCTGAACCTGCAATTACAAATCCCTGTAACGTGGTAATTACATGGGTTGCCATCTATTGGAGAAAGGGTTAAACTACACTTAAGGGGTGAAAACACCTGGCGGAGAAACGCTCAAGTTTGTCGAGGAATTGTTCTAATTTCCACAAATAGATGGCGCGACAAGTACAATTTACCGACATTAGAGATAAGTATTTCCATTTGTCTGATATTCCCTACCGTGCGATGAAATAAATAAATACTTTTGTACAAACTTTTGTATGTTTCATCTTTCGAATAAATGTAAAATTAAACCTTCCACGGTAAATTTTAATCTTGAATTTATTAATGTTTTTAGGACGATTTAATTCAGTATAAAGAGTGCTATAGGTGGGAAATTTGTGTACATAATAATTATTGAGTATAAAATAATTTTTCTCTCATTAGAGGATAATATATTAAATAAGGAAGAAGAGTTAATCTTTATTATTATAAATATAAAAATTAAAATTAAAGAAATTATTGAATATAAAATGAAATATGTTAAAAATGTATTTTTGTTAATTATTAATAAAATAACTATAATAGATGTTTGTATAACAGATGAATATCCTGTAATTATTATGATTGATTTTTTTGTTTAAGCAAATGTTAGGGGCAATAATTACATTAATTAGGCAAATAAAATAAATTTCATTATTAAATTTTAATATGAGTTGTTTAATAATAATAGGGATTAATTTTATTAAAGTTATTATAAAGAATAGATTAATTCAATTTAATGAATAAATTAAAGAAATGAATCGAACATTTAAAGAGTACATCCCAATTTTTGAGATAGGTGAAAAAAAAAAAATTATTATAAATAAATAATTAGATTTATTTCCGATTCTGTGTAAATTATTATATATAGTAAATAGTATAAATAAAATTCTTCTGGAGGCCAAAGAGATTAAAAAATATATTAAATATGTATTTAGAGTATTAGTGTCTAATTTAACTATACATCAAATGATTTATAATAGAAATTATAAATATTATAATCATTTAATCGAAACGGTGAAACGGAGAAACGGGGAAACGATGAAACGAAGGAAGAAACGGAGAAACGAAGAAAGAAATGGAGAAATGAAGAAAGAAACGCAGAAACGAAAAAAGAAACGGAGAAACGAACAAAGAAACGGAGAAACGAACAAAGAAACGGAGAAACGAAGAATGAAACGGAGAAACGAAGAAAGAAACGAAGAAAGAAACTGAGAATCGGAGAAATAAATGGAGAAACAAAGAAATAAACCGAGAAACGGAGAAAGAAACGGAGAAACGGACAAAGAAACGGAGAAACGAAGAAAGAAACGGAGAAACGAACAAAGAAACGGAGAAACGAAGAAAGAAACAGAGAAACGAAGAAAGAAACGGAGAAACGGAGAAATAAATGGAGAATCGAAGAAATAAACCGTGAAACGGAGAAAGAAACACAGAAACGAAGAAAGAAACGGAGTAACGCAGAAAGAAACGTAGAAACGAAGAAAGAATCGGAGTAACGCAGAAAGAAACGAAGAAACGAAGAAAGAATCGGAGAAATGAACAAAAAAACGGAGAAACGAAGAAAGAAACGGAGAAACGAAGAAAGAAACGGAGAAACGAAGAAAGAAACGGAGAAACGAAGAAAGAAACGGAGAAACGAAGAAAGAAACGGAGAAACGGAGAAATAAATGGAGAAACGAATAAATAAACGAAGAAACGAAGAAAGAATCGGAGAAATGAACAAAGAAACGGAGAAACGAAGAAAGAAACCGAGAAACGAAGAAAGAAACGAAGAAACGAAGAAAGAAACGGAGAAACGAAGAAAGAAACGGAGAAACGAAGAAAGAAACGGAGAAACGAACAAAGAAACGGAGAAACGAAGAAAGAAACGGAGAAACGAAGAAAGAAACGGAGAAACGGAGAAATAAATGGAGAAACGAAGAAATAAACGGACAAACGAAGAAAGGAACGGAGAAACGAAGAATGAAACGGAGTAACGAAGAAAGAAACGAAGAAAGAAACGGAGAATCGGAGAAATAAATGGAGAAACGAAGAAATAAACCGTGAAACGGGGAAAGAAACGGAGAAACGAACAAAGAAACGGAGAAACGAACAAAGAAACGGAGAAACGAACACAGAAACGGAGAAACGAAGAAAGAAACGGAGTAACGAAGAAAGAAACGAAGAAACGAAGAAAGAAACGGAGAAATGAACAAAGAAACGGAGAAACGATGAAAGAAACGGAGAAACGAACAAAGAAACGGAGAAACGAAGATAAAAACGGAGAAGCGAAGAAAAAAACGGAGATACGAAGAAAGAAGCGGAGAAACAAACAAAGAAACGGAGATGCGAAGAAAGAAACGGAGAAACGTACAAAGAAACGGAGAAACGAAGAAAGAAACGGAGAAACGGCGAAATAAATGGAGAAACGAACAAAGTACCGAAGAAACGAACAAAGAAACGGAGAAACGAACAAAGAAACGGAGAAACGAAAAAGGAAACGGAGAACCGTTTCTCCGTTTCTCCGTTTCTCCGTTTCTCGGTTTCTCCGTTTCTCCGTTTCTCGGTTTCTCCGTTTCTCCGTTTCTCGGTTTCTCCGTTTCTCCGTTTCTCCCTTTCTTCCTTCGTTTCTCCGTTTCTTTCTTCGTTTCTCCGTTTCTTTCTTCTTTTCTCCGTTTCTTTCTTCGTCTCTTTCTTTGTTTCTCCGTTTCTTTCATCGTTTCTCCGTTTCTTTCATCGTTTCTCCGTTTCTTTCTTCGTTTCTCCGTTTCTTTGTTCGTTTCTTCGTTTCTTTCTTCGTTACTCCGTTTCTTTCTTCGTTTCTCCGTTTCTTTCTTCGTTTCTCCGTTTCTTTCTTCGTTTCTCCATTTATTTCTCCGTTTCTCCGTTTCTCCGTTTCTTTGTTCGTTTCTCCGTTTCTCCGTTTCTCCGTTTCTCCGTTTCGATTAAATGATTATAATAGTTATAATTTCTATTATAAATCATTTGAGCTATAGTTAAATTATACACTAATACTCTAAATACATATTTAATATATTTTTTAATCTCTTTAGCCTCCAGAAGAGTTTTATTTATACTATTTACTGTATATAATAATTTACACAGAATCGGAAATAAATCTAATTATTTATTTATAATAATTATTTTTTATTCACTTATTTTACCAAAAATTTCGATTCTCCATGTATTAATCAAATGTTAAATTGATATATCTCATAGACAATTATTATTTTCCATGTTTTAAAACTTTAAGAAACATCTCTTTACTTTGAAGTTCGATCAAAATCAATTGTTAGAGGCGAATCAATCATTTTTAATGCATAAATAAGATGCACATTGTTCGATCAATATAGGGAACATGCGTAAATGTTAATAACAATCGCTGAAGTGAACGAAAATTCACCGAAACCATTCGTCCTCGAAGATTTCGCAATATCTTGATGTTTGTTTATCATAATTATTAACAACCGTCGTTGGGTCGTAGATTAAACAATTTTTGACAATGTTTCGGTATAAAAAGCCATCAATTTCTTGAAATATTTGGTTAGATCGGACAAATACGATCGAAGAAGCCGTGGGATAAAATAAATGAATATTTCTCTACATATCGGAATTATAGTTTGTATGTATGCAAATATATTCTGAACCCGCAATTACAAATCCCTGTAACGTGGTAATTACATGGGTTGCCATCTATTGGAGAAAGGGTTAAACTACACTTAAGGGGTGAAAACACCTGGCGGAGAAACGCTCAAGTTTGTCGAGGAGTTGTTCTAATTTCAACAAATATTACAAGATATTGCTAAATTTGCGAAGGCGAACGGTTTCGGTGAATGTTTGTCCATTTCCGCGATTGTTAGTAACATTTATATGTGCTCCCAATATTAATTGAACAATGTACATATTATTTATGTATTGCAATTAATTAAGAAATTTATAGAAATTGATTTTGATCGAGACTCGATGTTAAAACGTGTTTCGTAAAGTTTTAAAGCATGGAAAGTAACAATTGTTCATTAAATACATTAATCTAACATTTGTTTAATTCTTATAATTTACACAATACGCGTAGAAGTGGTATTTTTTACATAAAAGTGCCGAAATTCAATTAATCGCTTTTTTAGATAGAAAAATCATCGCGATGAAGACTTGTGAATCGATAATCGATAACTGTAGCCTTGAAAATGTCAGTTGGATCTCAGCGAAAAATTCCTTCGCGAACAAAGAATATTTCAACGAAATGATATTTTAAGCCATTATTTATACTAGGAAATAGTTAATAATTGTTCAAACTACGGTCCTACGACGGTTATTAATAATTATGATAAATAAACATCAAGATATTGCAAAATCTGCGAAGGCGAACGGTTTCTGTGAATGTTTCTTCCTATATGCGATTGTTATTAACTTTTTCGCGTGCTCCCAATATTAATCGAACAATGTACATCTTATCTATGCATTACAAATGATTAAGTAACTTATAGAAATTGATTTTGATCGAGATTCGAAGTGAAAACGTGTTTCATAAAGATTTAATGCATAGAAAGTAATAATTGTCTATTTGGTACATTAATTTAACATTTATTTAATTCTTATAATTTACACAATACGTGCAGAAGTTGCATTTTTTACTTAAAAGTGTCACAATTCAATTAATCGCTTTTCTAAATAGAAAAATTATCGTGATGAAGACTTGTGAATCGATCATCGATACCTGTAACCTTGAGAATATCAGTTGGATCTCAACGAAAGATTCCTTCGTGAACAAAGAATATTTTAACGAAATGATATTTTAAGCCATTATTTATACTAGGACATTGTTAATAATTGTTAAAACTATGGTCCAACGACGGTTGTTAATGATTATGATAAATAAACATCAAGATATTGCAAAATCTATGAAGGAGAACGGTTTTGGTAAATGTTTTTTCATTTCCGTGATTGTTATTAACATTTACGCACGTTCCGAATATTAACATTACAATGTGCATCTTGTTTGTGCATTATAAGTCATTAATTACTTTACAAATATTAATTTCGATCGAAAATCGAGAAACATATGAATACCACGTTTTACTTCAATTCTCGATGAAATTTAATTTCTATAGGCAAATCAATGATTTACAATGCATAACTAAGATGCATTCTCTCACATAAATGTTCGAAACATGCATAAATGTTAATAACAATCGCGTGGATGAACAACAATTCACTGAAACCGTTCCCCTTCGCAGATTTCGCAATATCTTGATGTTCATTCATCAGAATTATTAACAACCGTCGTAGCAGCATGGTATAAAAAATTATTAACAATGTCCTGGTATAAATAATGGATTAAAACATTACTTCGTTGAAGTATTTTTCATTCACTTCCTCGCATATCATATACTCCTGACAACAAGAGTCCCAACATTGAACATTTTCTACAATTTATGTCTGAATTTCATCCGTTGTAATGAGGAGAACACTGTCGCCAAGGAAGTATGCATTTCGATTTCTCAAGTACTAATCAAATGTTACATCGATATATCTAATAGACAATTATTACTTTCCATATTTTAAAACTTTAAGAAACACCTCTTTACTTCGGAGCTCGATCAAAATTAATTTCTATAAGTTTCTTAATCATTTGTGATGCATAAATAATATGCACATTGTTCAATTAATATTGGGAGCACATATAAATGTTACTAACAATCGCGGAAATGGACAAACATTCACCGAAACCGTTCGCCTTCGCAAATTTAGCAATATCTTGACGTTTATTTACCATAATTATTAACAAGCGTCGTGGGACCGTAGATTAAACAATTATTAACATTGTTCTAGCATAAATAATGGCTTAAAAGTCATCACTTTCTGGAAATATTTGTTAGATCGAACAAAGACAATCGAAGTAACCGTGCGATAAAATAAATGAATATTTCTCTACATATCGAAATTATAGTTGGTATATATGCAAATATATATTCTGAACGCTCAGTGACACACATATGTCACACGGCAATGAAGTGGGTTGCCATCTACTAGAGAATAGGTAAACTACACTTAAGGTGTGAAAACACCTGGCGGAGAAACGCTCAAGTTTGTTGAGGAATTGTTCTTATTTCCACCAATAGATAGCGCCACGAGCATAAATTTACCGACATTAAAGATAAGTAATCCCATTTGTATAATATTCCCTACCGTGCGATAAAATAAATAAATATTTCTCTACATATCGAAATTATTGTTTGTTATGCATGCAAATATGATCTGAAATTCCAAACATTTGCAACGTGGTAATTATATGGGTTGCCGTCTCTTGGAGAACATATTTGTTAACTTTTGCGATTGTTACTAACATTTATGCATGTTCCCAATATTAATCGAACAATATGTATCTTATTTATGCATGGTAAATGATTATACTTATAGAAATTGATTTTGATCGAGATTCAAAGTAAAAACTTGTTTCGTAAAGTTTGAAAGCAAGGAAAGTAATAATTGTCTATTTAGTGCAATAGTTTAGCATTTATTTAATTCTCATAATTTACACAATACGCGTAGAATTTGTATTTCTTACTCAAACGTGCTGAATTTCGATTAATCGCTTTTCTATGTAGAAAAATCATCGTGATAAACACTTGTGAGTCGATAATCGATATGTGTAGCCATGATTTCGAGGTATCAAAGATTTTTTTAAATGTATTAGGGGGACCGGAAAGTAATGTCGTTTCCCGACATTAAATTCAAATACATAAATTTTTAACGAGTTTTTATTTTTAATCAATGATATAATCACCCTCATTATCAACAACCTTTTGCCATCTAGTGTGCAAATTTTCAATGCCGGATCGATAAAAATCAATTGGTTTTTGAGCAAAATATACAGAGATGGCATTTTGAATATCATCCAAATTTGCAAATCTTTTGCCACTTAGAAAGTGTTGAAGCGATCGGAATAAATGGAAATCCGATGGTGCAACATCGGGCGAGTATGGTGGGTGAGGCAGTACCTCCCACCCCAATTCATTAATTTTTGCCAAGGTTCGTCTTGCGCAGTGCGGTCTTGCATTATCGTCTTGCAGAATAACGCCTTTTCTGTTGACAATCGCTGGCCACTTTTCAATTAAAGATTTATTTACACGATCTAATTGTTCACAGTAAAGGTCTGCATTCACAGTCTGTCCAGGTTTCAGCACTTCAAAATGAACAACGCCGCGAATACTCCACCAAACACACAAAAGGGCCTTTTTGGGGTGTAAACCTGGCTTAGCAGTACTTTGTGGCGATTCATTTGGAGAGAGCCACTGCCTTTTGCGTTTTGGATTATCATAAAGAACCCACTTTTCATCTCCGGTGATCAAGCGATCAAAAAACGCTTCTGTATTGTGCCGTTGAAGCAATAAGTTGCATGTGGTGGATCGGTTAGCCTTGTTCTCTTCGGACAGATTATGCGGGACCCAAACACCTGCTCTGCTTACTTTCCCAATCTGCTGCAAATGTTCTTGGATGGTCGACCAAGGTTGGTTAAGACTGTTTGACAATTCCTCGATTGTCTGACACGGATTTGCTTCCACTTCCGCACTTAACACGTCATTGTCTAACGTTGTTGGTCTTCCTGATCGATACGAGTCGAAAAGATCAAAATTACCGGATTTGAACTTGGAAAACCACCTTTGGCATTTACGAACGTCTAATGCATTTGGATAAACATCGCAAATGTTTTTGGTAGCAACTGTTGCGTTACTACCCTTGCGAAACTCAAAAAGCATGCAATGCCGGATATGTACCTCTTCTGGTATTTGGCTGGCCATTTCACCCAAAATTGTAAAGAAAAATTTTAAATTTAATTATTTACAACTAAACAAGTCACTATAACCTCAGAATGTCTTTGCTACGACTTTAATGTACACAATGAGCTGACAAATGACAATCAAATAGTGACATGCGCAGAAACGACATTACTTTCCGGTCCACCTAATATAAAGGAAGGCTAGAATGCAGAGAAATTTCATTACGCTGATTTCATTTAACTTTACATTTATTCGAAAGATAATACATACGAAACTTTGTACAAAAATATTTATTTATTTTATTGCACGGTAGGGAATACCATACAAATGGAATGACTTATCTGTAATGTCGGTAAATTATGCATGTGGCGCTATCTATTGGTAGAAGTAACAACAATTCCTCAACAAACTTGAGCGTTTCTCCGCCAGGTGTTTTCACACCTTAAGTGTAGTTTACCTATTCTGTAGTAGATGGCAACCCACTTCATTGCCGTGTGACATATGTGTGTCACTGAGCGTTCGGAATATACATGCATATATACAAACTATTTTTTCAATATGTAGAGAAATATTCATTTATTTTATCGCACGGTTACTTCGATTGTCTTTGTTCGATCTAAGAAATATTTCCAGAAAGTAATGACTTTCAAGCCATTATTTATACTAGAACATTGTTAATAATTGTCTAAAGTATGGTCCTACGACGGTTGTCAATAAATATGATAAATAAACATCGAGATATTGCAAAATCTGCGAAGACGAAAGGTTTCGGTGAATGTTTGTTCATTTCCGCGATTGTTACTAACATTTATGCATGTGCTCAATATTAATTGAACAATGTGCATCTTATTTATGCATTAAAAATGATTAAGTAACTTACAGAAATTGTTTTTGATCGAGATTTATAGTAAAACGTGTTTCGGAAAGTTTTAAAGCATTGAAAGTAACAATTGTTTATTAGATACATTAATTTAACATTTGTTTAATTTTTATAATTTACACAATACGCGTAGAAGTTTCATTTTTTACTCCAAAGCGGCAAAATGCAATTAATCGCTTTTCTAAATAGAAAAATCTTCGCGATGATCGATACGTGTAGCCTTGAGAATGTCGGTTGCACCTCAATGAAAAATTCCTTGATGAACAAAGAATATTTCAACGAAATGATATTTTAAACCATTATTTATACTAGGAAATTGTTAATAATGGTTTAATCTACAATCCTACGATGATTGTTATTAAATATGATAAATGAACGTCAGGATATTGCGAAATCTGCGAAGGCGAACGGTTTCGGTGAATATTTGTTCATTTCCGCGATTGTTACTAACATTTATACATGTTCCGAACATTTATCTTACAATATGCATCTTATTTATGCATTAAATATGATTGATTCGCCTACAGCAATTAATTTTGACCGAGATTCGAGGTATAAACGTGTTTCTTAATGTTTCAAAGCATGGAAAGTAACAATTGTTTATTAGATACACTAATTTAACATTTGTTTCGTTCTTATAATTTTCGGATTATGCGTGGAAGCTGTATTCTTGATGTAAAAGCGTCGAAATTCAATTAATCGCTTTTCTAGATAGAAAAACCATCGTGATAGACGTTTGTGAATCGATAAACATTTCCAGCCTTGACAATGTCGGTTTGATCTCAATAAGAACAATTCCATCGCGAACAAAGAATATTTCAACGAAATGATATTTTAAGCCATTATTTATACTAGGACATTGTTAATAATTGTTTAATCTACGGTCCTACGACGGTTGTTAATAATTATGATAAACAAACATCAAGATATTGCGAAATCTGGGAAGGCGAATTGCTTTAGCGAATGTTTATGTCTCTAGGCGATTGTTAGAAAAATTTTTCCAGGTTCCGAACTTTTATGTTACAGTATGTGAATTAAATTTTATCGGAAAATTTAACGAAGAGTTTGGTATACATATATTTCCCCATTTTTTATGAAAATTAACATTTGTAAACTAATTAATGGCTTGCACTGTAAAAGTTGGGAATATGAATGTTACAGAATGCATTTTCTTTTGCATTGTAAATGAATAATTTGCTTATAAAGATTAATTTAGGTTGCAAATCGAGAAATATTATATATGAATATCAATATTTTGCTTTCATTTTCGAAATCAATTAATTTCTGAAAACTAACTAATGATTTATCATACCTAAATAAGATGCATATTGTTCGATCAATATTGGGAACATGTATAAATGTTAGTAACAATCGCGGAAATGAACAAACATTCACGGAAACCGTTCGCCTTCGAAAATTTCGATTAGATCGAACAAAGACAATGGAAGAACCGGTAAGTGACCTTACGGAGGGTATATAAGGAGCCCCCGGTTGTTTAAAATTTCATTCTTCCTGGAGCCTCGGAGGTGGATGGATCTCTTCGTTTTAGGTTTATGGAAGGGGGACCCCCACCTTGGAAACCGGTACTGGCCGCCGGTAGGCGGTGGTCAGTACTGGCGACCATTCTCTCAATCCTTTCTTTGGTTTTTAATTGTTTCTTTCTGTAATTTATTTTATTTGTTCTCTGATTTTACTTTGTACTTGTTTTTCCATGTTTATTTTTTTGTCATTCTTGCCTTTATTTCCTTTGTTACTGAATGACTGTATTTAATCACTAACCAACTTCATTTCTATTTTCTATCATTTTTTTATCATGCCTTGACTTTAGGTTTCTCTTAGGTAGGCACACCGGAGAACGAAGAACAAAGAACGAAGAACGAAGAACGAAGAACGAAGAGGACACTATGGTCGCAACCGCCGTGGGATCTTTAGTTAAGCTTGGAATAAGTTAATTTTAAGGCCACCGTGTACAAATATCTGTTATCTGTCAAGCAATTATCCAATCTTTAGCTTATTTTTGCTCGCTTCCTCGTTCCTCAGCCCGGTCATCACTGCTTGTTGCATAAGCAAGTGACCGGCCGTGTAGGTGGTCCGAACGGTCGATCGCCGTCTCTTCTGGTGCGTCCGCTTCCAGAGAGAACATGCTGCGAACACAGGGGCAGGTGTTCGCATCGGTCCCTGTGGAAGCCCTGTGCCATAAGACCCTCTCTTCGTCATCTTCCGTGAGTCAGGTCCACGCTTTGCGTGGTTCCTGACGCGGAGTTGGGAGAAACGGGGCACTCTATATGAGTGGACGGCGTCATGCATTTCCTCTTTAATCGGGCCCACTGAGGGGAAACGGGACCGACCTAGTAGGACCAACTGCACGGTTCGTGTCGCGTCTTTTCCAATTTTGCCTAATTTTTCCATAATGTAATTGCTTGGCAGAACTAAACGAGGAGATCGAAGGAACATTGATTCCTTCCATCTCTTTGGTTTAGTATCTTCGTTTGTATCGGGTGTCGAGGGAGATCGATGGAACTTTGATTCCATCTATCTCTCTCCGGGTCTCCGCTCGCAGCAACCTCCACGTGGTGAGACCTGGTAATCGGTATAACTCGCGACGAACAGTAATTATTCGTCGTGGGTAGTACCGAGCTAATCGGCTGCGAGTTTAGAATAGTAATTTTTACGGTACAGTAGAGTACTTTACGGTACAGTACTTTCAACAAGTTCAATTGATGTATTGAAATAAAATCAATTTCACTGACAGCAGAAACTTTATTTTTGTCCATTATTTGTTTCCATTTCTTTAACCCGATCCTATCAAACTGCTAAAACTACTTAAAACTATATGTCCTCAACTATCATGTTCTCCTGATACAAAGAAAATCGGGATCCATGATTCAGAAATTCGTTCGAAAGTACAACAAAATTTCGGTTCGCGGAAATTCTTGGAATTTGACGTCAATTCTAAGAATCCGCGAAATCGTGCCACTTCCTCGCATATCGTACACTGACACCAAGAGTCCCAAAATCAAACATTTTCTAAAATTTATGCCTGAATTTCAACCTTTGGTATCAGGAAAATACCAAAAATTTCGATTCTTCAAGTATTAATCAAATGTTAAATTGATATATCTCATAGACAATTATTACTTTCCATGTTTTAAAACTTTAAGAAACATCTCTTTACTTTGAAGTGCGATCAAAATTATTATAATCATTTAATCTAAACGGAGAAACGGAGAAACGGAGAAACGGAGAAACGGAGAAACGGAGAAACGGAGAAACGGAGAAACGGAGAAACGGAGAAACGGAGAAACGGAGAAACGGAGAAACGGAGAAACGGAGAAACGGAGAAACGGAGAAACGGAGAAACGGAGAAACGGAGAAACGGAGAATCGGAGAATCGGAGAAACGGAGAAACGGAGAAACGGAGAAACGGAGAAACGGAGAAACGAAGAAACGAAGGAAGAAACGGAGAAACGAAGAAAGAAACGGAGAAACGAAGAAAGAAACGGAGAAGCGAAGAAAGAAACGGAGAAACGAAGAAAGAAACGGAGAAACGGAGAAATAAATGGAGAAACGAAGAAATAAACGGAGAAACGAAGAAAGGAACGGAGAAACGAAAAAAGAAACGGAGAAACGAACAAAGAAACGGAGAAACGAAGAAAGAAACGGAGAAACGGAGAAATAAATGGAGAAATGAAGAAATAAACGGAGAATCGAAGAAAGAAACGGAGAAACGAAGAAAGAAACGCAGAAACGACGAAGAAACGGAGTAACGAAGAAAGAAACGAAGAAACGAAGAAAGAAACGGAGAATCGGAGAAATAAATGGAGAAACGAAGAAATAAACCGAGAAACGAAGAAAGAAACGGAGAAACGAAGAAAGAGAGGGAGTAACGAAGAAAGAAACTGAGAAACGAAGATAGAAACGGAGAATCGGAGAAATAAATGGAGAAACGAAGAAATAAACCGAGAAACGGAGAAAGAAACGGAGAAGCGAACAAAGAAACGGAGAAACGAACAAAGAAACGGAGAAACGGAGAAATAAATGGAGAAACGAAGATTGAAACGGAGAAACGAACAAAGAAACGTTTCCCCGATTCTCCGTTTTTCCGTTCCTCCGTTTCTCCGTTTCTCCATTTCTTGGATTCTCCATTTCTCCGTTTCTCCGTTTCTCGATTTCCCCGTTTCTCCGTTTCTCGGTTTCTCCGTTTCTCGGTTTCTGCGTTTCTCCGTTTCTCGGTTTCTGTGTTTCTCGGTTTCTCCGTTTCTCCGTTTCTCCGTTTCTCGGTTTATTTCTTCGTTTCTCCATTTATTTCTCCGATTCTCCGTTTCTTTCTTCGTTTCTCAGTTTCTATCTTCGTTTCTCCGTTTCTTTTTTCGTTTCTCCGTTTCTTTCTTCGTTTCTCCGTTAATTTCATCGTTTTTCCGTTTATATCTTCGTTTCTCCATTTATTTCTCCGTTTCTTTCTTCGTTTCTCCGTTTCTTTCTTCGTTTCTCCGTTTCTTTCTTCGTTTCTTCGTTTCCTTCTTCGTTTCCCCGTTTCTTTCTTCGTTTCCCCGTTTGTTTCTTCGTTTCTCCATTTATTTCTCCGTTTCTCCGTTTCTTTCTTCGTTTCTCCGTTTCTTTCTTCGTTTCTCCGTTTATTTCTTCGTTTCTCCATTTATTTCCCCGTTTCTCCGTTTCTTTCTTCGTTTCTCCGTTTCTTTCTTTGTTTCTCCGTTTCTTTGTTCGTTTCTCCGTTTCTTTGTTCGTTTCCCCGTTTCTTTCTCCGTTTCTCCGTTTCTTTCCTCGTTTCTCCGTTTCTTTCATCGTTTCTCCGTTTCTTTGTTCGTTTCTCCGTTTCTTTGTTCGTTTCTCCGTTCCTTTCTTCGTTTCTCCGTTTATTTCTTCGTTTCTCCATTTATTTCCCCGTTTCTCCGTTTATTTCTTCGTTTCTCCGTTTCTTTCTTCGTTTCTCCGTTTCTTTCTTCGTTTCTCCGTTTCTTTCTTTGTTTCTCCGTTTCTTTGTTCGTTTCTCCGTTTCTTTGTTCGTTTCCCCGTTTCTTTCTTCGTTTCTCCGTTTCTTTCTTCGTTTCTCCGTTTCTTTCATCGTTTCTCCGTTTCTTTGTTCGTTTCTCCGTTCCTTTCTTCGTTTCTCCGTTTATTTCTTCGTTTCTCCATTTATTTCCCCGTTTCTCCGTTTATTTCTTCGTTTCTCCATTTATTTCTTCGTTTCTCCGTTTCTTTCATCGTTTCTCCGTTTCTTTGTTCGTTTCTCCGTTCCTTTCTTCGTTTCTCCGTTTATTTCTTCGTTTCTCCATTTATTTCCCCGTTTCTCCGTTTATTTCTTCGTTTCTCCATTTATTTCTTCGTTTCTCCGTTTCTTTCTTCGTTTCTCCGTTTCTTTCTTCGTTTCTCCGTTTCTTCCTTCGTTTCTTCGGTTCTCCGTTTCTCCGTTTTTCCGTTTCGATTAAATGATTATTATAGTTATAATTTCTATTATAAATCATTTGAGCTATAGTTAAATTATACACTAATACTCTAAATACATATTTAATACATTTTTTAATCTCTTTAGCCTCCAGAAGAATTTTATTTATACTATTTACTGTATATAATAATTTACACAGAATCGGAAATAAATCTAATTATTTATTTATAATAATTATTTTTTATTCACTTATTTTACCAAAAATTTCGATTCTTCATGTATTAATCAAATGTTAAATTGATATATCTCATAGACAATTATTACTTTCCATGTTTTAAAACTCTAAGAAACATCTCTTTACTTCGAAGTTCGATCAAAATCAATTGCTAGTGGCGAATCAATCATTTTTAATGCATAAATAAGATGCACATTGTTCGATCAATATAGGGAACGTGCGTAAATGTTAATAACAATCGCTGAAATGAACAAACGTTCACCGAAACAATTCGCCCTCGAAGATTTCGCAATATCTTGATGTTTGTTTATCATAATTATTATCAACCGTCGTAGGATCATACATTAGACAATTATTAACAATCTCCTAGTATAAATAATGGCTTAAAATATCATTTCGTTGAAATATTGCTTGTTCGCGAAGGAATTTTTCCTTGAGATCCAACTGACATTCTCAAGGCTACACGTATCGATTATCGATTCACAAGTATTTATCGCGGTGATTTTTCTATCTAAAAAAGCGATTAATTGAATTTTGGAACTTTTGTGTAAAAAATACCACTTCTACACGTATTGTGTAAATTATAAGAATTAAACAAATGTTAAATTAATGTATCTAATGAACAATTGTTACTTTCCGTGCTTTAAAACTTTACGAAACACGTTTTAACGTGCAGTCTCGATCAAAATCAATTTAGATAAGTTTCTTAATTAATTGCAATACATAAATAAGATGCACGTTGTTCGAGCAATATAGGGAACATGCGTAAATGTTAATAACAATCGCTGAAATGGGCAAACATTCACTGAAACCGTTCGCCTTCGCAGACTTCGCAATATCTTGACATTTCTTTATCACAATTAATAACAACCGTCGTTGGACCGTAGATTAAACAATTTTTGACAATGTTTCGGTATACAAAGCCATCAATTTCTTGAAATATTTGGTTAGATCGAACAAATACGATCGAAGAAGCCGTGGGATAAAATAAATGAATATTTCTCTACATATCGGAAATATAGTTTGTATGTATGCAAATATATTCTGTACCCGCAATTACAGATCCCTGTAACGTGGTAATTACATGGGTTGCCATCTATTGGAGAAAGGGTTAAACTACACTTAAGGGGTGAAAACACCTGGCGGAGAAACGCTCAAGTTTGTCGAGGAATTGTTCTAATTATCCACAAATAGATGGCGCGACAAGTACAATTTACCGACATTAGAGATAAGTATTTCCATTTGTATGATATTCCCTACCGTGCGATAAAATGAATAAATACGTTTGTACAAACTTTTGTATGTTTCATCTTTCGAATAAATGTAAAATTAAACCTTCCACGGTAAATTTTATTCTTGAATTTATTAATGTTTCTAGGACGATTTATTTCAGTATAACGAGTGCTATAGGTGGGAAATTTGTGTACGTAATAATTATTGAGTATAAAATAATTTTTCTTTTATTAGAGGTTAATATATTAAATAAGGAAGAAGAGTTAATCTTTATTATTTTAAATATAAAAATTAAAATTAAAGAAATTATTGAATATAAAATGAAATATGTTAAAAATGTATATTTGTTAATTATTAACAAAATAACTATAATAGATGTTTGTATAACAGATGAATATCCTATAATTATTATGATTGACTTTTTCGTTTAAGCAAATGATAGGGGCAATAATTACATTAATTAGGCAAATAAAATAAATTTCATTATTAAATTTTAATATGAGTTCTATAATAATTATAGGGATTAATTTTATTAAAGTTATTATAAAGAATAGATTAATTCAATTTAAAGAATAAATTAAAGAAATGAATCGAACATTTAAAGAGTATTTGGCGGCGCTAAATTCGAAGATGTTTGAGAGAGGGAAAACGGAATTATAAGGAGTGGGGAGAAGCGTTTCATCCCGGGCCTGCTAGTGGACTCGTCAGTAAGGCATCCTAGCAGGCCCTGCCTTATACGCCGGGACATTGGAAGATCGGTAAGAGGTCGTAAATATAGCGATCGGAGCAGGTACGGGAACTTGCGGGAAATGGTTGGTGGTGAGTTTCCCTCTGGTGTCAAGCGTGGGTAGTGCCGCCACAAGGACAATTTTTAAGATAAGTGAAAAAAAAAAAATTATTATAAATAAATAATTAGATTTACTTCCGATTCTGTGTAAATTATTATATATAGTAAATAGTATAAATAAAATTCTTCTGGAGGCTAAAGAGATTAAAAAATATATTAAATATGTATTTAGAGTAATAGTGTCTAATTTAACGATAGATCAAATGATTTATAATAGAAATTATAAATATTATAATCATTTAATCGAAACGGAGAAACGGAGAAACGGAGAAACGGAGAAACGATGAAACGAAGGAAGAAACGGAGAAATGAAGAAAGAAACGAAGAAACGAAGAAAGAAACGGAGAAACGAAGAAAGAAACTGAGAAACGAACAAAGAAACGGAGAAACGAACAAAGAAACGGAGTAACGAACAAAGAAACGAAGAAACGAAGAAAGAAACGGAGAAACGAACAAAGAAACGGAGAAGCGAAGAAAGAAACAGAGAAACGAAGAAAGAAACGGAGAATCGGAGAAATAAATGGAGAAACGAAGAAATAAACCAAGAAACGGAGAAAAAAACGGAGAAACGAACAAAGAAACGGAGAAACGAAGAAAGAAACGGAGAAACCAACAAAGAAACGGAGAAACGAAGAAAGAAACGGGGAAACGGAGAAATAAATGGAGAAACGAAGAAATAAACGGAGAAACGAAGAAAGAAACGGAGAAACGAACAAAGAAACGGAGAAACGAACAAAGAAACGGAGTAACGAAGACAGAAACGAAGAAACGAAGATAGAAACGGCGAAACGAACAAAGAAACGGAGAAACGCAGAAAGAAACGGAGAAACGGAGAAATAAATGGAGAAACGAATAAAGAAACGGAGAAACGAAGAAAGAAACGGAGAAACGAAGAAAGAAACGGAGTAACGAAGAAAGAAACGAAGAAACGAAGAAAGAAACGGAGAATCGGAGAAATAAATGGAGAAACGAAGAAATAAACCGAGAAACGGAGAAAGAAACGGAGAAACGAAGAAAGAAACGAAGAAACGAAGAAAGAAACGGAGAAACGAACAAAGAAACGGAGAAGCGAAGAAAGAAACAGAGAAACGAAGAAAGAAATGGAGAATCGGAGAAATAAATGGAGAAACGAAGAAATAAACCAAGAAACGGAGAAAAAAACGGAGAAACGAACAAAGAAACGGAGAAACGAAGAAAGAAACGGAGAAACCAACAAAGAAACGGAGAAACGAAGAAAGAAACGGGGAAACGGAGGAATAAATGGAGAAACGAAGAAATAAACGGAGAAACGAAGAAAGAAACGGAGAAACGAACAAAGAAACGGAGAAACGGAGAAATAAATGGAGAAACGAAGAAATAAACGGAGAAACGAATAAAGAAACGGAGAAACGAAGAAAGAAACGCAGAAACAAAGAAAGAAACGGAGTAACGAAGAAAGAAACGAAGAAACGAAGAAAGAAACGGAGAATCGGAGAAATAAATGGAGAAACGAAGAAATAAACCGTGAAACGGGGAAAGAAACAGAGAAACGAACAAAGAAACGGAAAAGCGAATAAAGAAACGGAGAAACGAACAAAGAAACGGAGAAACGAACAAAGAAACGGAGAAGCGAATAAAGAAACGGAGAAACGAACAAAGAAACGGAGAAACGAACAAAGAAACGGAGAAACGAACAAAGAAACGGAGAAACGAACAAAGAAACGGAGAAACGAAAAAAGAAACGGAGAAACGAAGAAAGAAACGGAGTAACGAAGAAAGAAACGAAGAAACGAAGAAAGAAATGGAGAAATGAACAAAGAAACGGAGAAACGAAGAAAGAAACGGAGAAACGAAGAAAGAAACGGAGAAACGAAGAAAGAAACGGAGAAACGAAGAAATAAACCGAGAAACGGAGAAAGAAACGGAGAAACGAAGAAAGAAACGGAGAAACGAAGAAAGAAACGGAGTAACGAAGAAACAAACGAAGAAAGAAACGGAGAATCGGTGAAATATAATAAATGGAGAAACGAAGAAAGAAACGGAGTAACGAAGAAAGAAACGAAGAAACGAAGAAAGAAACGGAGAAATGAACCAAGAAACGGAGAAACGAAGAAAGAAACGGAGAAACGAAGAAAGAAACGGAGAAACGAAGAAAGAAACGGAGAAACGAAGAAAGAAACGGAGAAACGAAGAAAGAAACGGAGAAACCAAGAAAGAAACGGAGAAACGAAGAAAGATACGGAGAAACGAAGAAAGAAACGGAGAAACGAAGAAAGAAACGGAGAAACGGAGAAATAAATGGAGAAACGAAGAAATAAGCGGAGAAACGAAGAAAGAAACGGAGAAACGAAGAAAGAAACGGAGAAACGAAGAAAGAAACTGAGAAACGAAGAAAGAAACGGAGAAACGAAGAAAGAAACGGAGAAACGAACAAAGAAACGGAGAAACGAACAAAGAAACGGAGAAACGAACATAGAAACGGAGAAACGAACAAAGAAACGGAGAAACGAAAAAAGAAACGTTTCTCCGTTTCTCCGTTTCTCCGTTTCTCGGTTTCTCCGTTTCTCCGTTTCTCCGTTTCTTTCTTCGTTTCTCCGTTTCTCGGTTTCTCCGTTTCTCTGTTTCTCGGTTTCTCCGTTTCTCCGTTTCTCGATTTCTCCGTTTCTCCGTCTCTCGGTTTCTCCGTTTCTCGGTTTCTCCGTTTCTCGGTTTCTCCGTTTCTCGGTTTTTCCGTTTCTCGGTTTCTCCGTTTCTCCGTTTCTCGGGTTTTCCGTTTCACCGTTTTTTGTTCGTTTCTCCATTTATTTCTCCGATTCTGCGTTTCTTTCTTCGTTTCTCCGTTTCTTTCTTTGTTTCTCCGTTTCTTTCATCGTTTCTCCGTTTCTTTGTTCGTTTCTCCGTTTCTTTCTTCGTTTCTCCGTTTCCTTCTTCGTTTCTCCGTTTCTTTCTCCGTTTCTCCGTTTCTTTGTCCGTTTCTCCGTTTCTTTGCTCGTTTCTCCGTTTCTTTATTCGTTTCTCCGTTTCTTTCTTCGTTTCTTCGTGTCTTTCTTCGTTTCTCCGTTTCTTTCTTCGTTTCTCCGTTTCATTCATCGTTTCTCCGGTTTTTTGTGCGTTTCTCCGTTACTTTCTTCGTTTCTCCGTTTCTTTCTTCGTTTCTCCGTTTATTTCTTCGTTTCTCCATTTATTTCTTCGTTTCTCCGTTTCTTTCTTAGTTTCTCCGTTTCTTTCTTCGTTTCTCCGTTTCTTCCTTCATTTCTTCGTTTCTCCGTTTCTCCGTTTCTCCGTTTCTCCGTTTCTCCGTTTCTCCGTTTCTCCGTTTCGATTAAATGATTATAATAGTTATAATTTCTATTATAAATCATTTGAGCTATAGTTAAATTATACACTAATACTCTAAATACATATTTAATACATTTTTTAATCTCTTTAGCCTCCAGAAGAATTTTATTTATACTATTTACTGTATATAATAATTTACACAGAATCGGAAATAAATCTAATTATTTATTTATAATAATTATTTTTTATTCACTTATTTTACCAAAAATTTCGATTCTTCATGTATTAATCAAATGTTAAATTGATATATCTCATAGACAATTATTACTTTCCATGTTTTAAAACTCTAAGAAACATCTCTTTACTTCGAAGTTCGATCAAAATCAATTGCTAGTGGCGAATCAATCATTTTTAATGCATAAATAAGATGCACATTGTTCGATCAATATAGGGAACGTGCGTAAATGTTAATAACAATCGCTGAAATGAACAAACGTTCACCGAAACAATTCGCCCTCGAAGATTTCGCAATATCTTGATGTTTGTTTATCATAATTATTATCAACCGTCGTAGGATCATACATTAGACAATTATTAACAATCTCCTAGTATAAATAATGGCTTAAAATATCATTTCGTTGAAATATTGCTTGTTCGCGAAGGAATTTTTCCTTGAGATCCAACTGACATTCTCAAGGCTACACGTATCGATTATCGATTCACAAGTATTTATCGCGGTGATTTTTCTATCTAAAAAAGCGATTAATTGAATTTTGGAACTTTTGTGTAAAAAATACCACTTCTACACGTATTGTGTAAATTATAAGAATTAAACAAATGTTAAATTAATGTATCTAATGAACAATTGTTACTTTCCGTGCTTTAAAACTTTACGAAACACGTTTTAACGTGCAGTCTCGATCAAAATCAATTTAGATAAGTTTCTTAATTAATTGCAATACATAAATAAGATGCACGTTGTTCGAGCAATATAGGGAACATGCGTAAATGTTAATAACAATCGCTGAAATGGGCAAACATTCACTGAAACCGTTCGCCTTCGCAGACTTCGCAATATCTTGACATTTCTTTATCACAATTAATAACAACCGTCGTTGGACCGTAGATTAAACAATTTTTGACAATGTTTCGGTATACAAAGCCATCAATTTCTTGAAATATTTGGTTAGATCGAACAAATACGATCGAAGAAGCCGTGGGATAAAATAAATGAATATTTCTCTACATATCGGAAATATAGTTTGTATGTATGCAAATATATTCTGTACCCGCAATTACAGATCCCTGTAACGTGGTAATTACATGGGTTGCCATCTATTGGAGAAAGGGTTAAACTACACTTAAGGGGTGAAAACACCTGGCGGAGAAACGCTCAAGTTTGTCGAGGAATTGTTCTAATTATCCACAAATAGATGGCGCGACAAGTACAATTTACCGACATTAGAGATAAGTATTTCCATTTGTATGATATTCCCTACCGTGCGATAAAATGAATAAATACGTTTGTACAAACTTTTGTATGTTTCATCTTTCGAATAAATGTAAAATTAAACCTTCCACGGTAAATTTTATTCTTGAATTTATTAATGTTTCTAGGACGATTTATTTCAGTATAACGAGTGCTATAGGTGGGAAATTTGTGTACGTAATAATTATTGAGTATAAAATAATTTTTCTTTTATTAGAGGTTAATATATTAAATAAGGAAGAAGAGTTAATCTTTATTATTTTAAATATAAAAATTAAAATTAAAGAAATTATTGAATATAAAATGAAATATGTTAAAAATGTATATTTGTTAATTATTAACAAAATAACTATAATAGATGTTTGTATAACAGATGAATATCCTATAATTATTATGATTGACTTTTTCGTTTAAGCAAATGATAGGGGCAATAATTACATTAATTAGGCAAATAAAATAAATTTCATTATTAAATTTTAATATGAGTTCTATAATAATTATAGGGATTAATTTTATTAAAGTTATTATAAAGAATAGATTAATTCAATTTAATGAATAAATTAAAGAAATGAATCGAACATTTAAAGAGTACATCCCAATTTTTAAGATAAGTGAAAAAAAATAATTATTATAAATAAATAATTAGATTTATTTCCGATTCTGTGTAGATTATTATATATAGTAAATAGTATAAATAAAATTCTTCTGGAGGCTAAAGAGATTAAAGAATATATTAAATATGTATTTAGAGTATTAGTGTCTAATTTAACTATACATCAAATGATTTATAATAGAAATTATAAAAATGATAATCATTTAATCGAAACGGAGAAACGGTGAAACTGTGACGACTCTCACGGCCTATCATCTCAGACCACCCGGAACAGTACCCAGCATAGTGCCACCCGATTCCCATGGTCAAATTCGACGAACGATAAGACTTACTCCGAAAACTAACCGTGCGAAACCTTTGGCTCATGCTTCGCATGGCACCATCGAACATTCCTCAAGACGACACTATGTATATAAACCCTCCAAGCTCTCGAATAAACCAGTCTGCATTTTGAAGCCTACCCGTTGCCACGTCGTTACGCTGTTCATTTTTTTTTTAAAACCACTGTTTCCCGATTCCGAGTAATTTCAATTGAAAGTTCTTAGTTCGGATTGAGTGATCGTCGCGACTCTCACCAATCCTCACTATTTTTAATTTCTACGAGTTAGGATTCGAGTGCGACTCGAATCCTTCACTAATAAGTGACAGTTCGGAGTTTGCCCCGTCACATTTTTGGCGATCCTGCCAGGATCCATAAGGACTGCATCGAGGGTACTCAGCCAAGGAAATTCTGCGGATCTTCCAACCTGAGGGACTGCGTGTGCCGCACCCATCGATCAACAACCACGGATCAAAGAACCACAGGTAAGGGAGATTTTCTCAGTTATAGAAATCCCCTCCCTATTATCTCTTCGGACGAAGAAACAGAAACATTTCTAAAAATGAGTCGACCATCTGGAACCAACTCGCCTCTTCCTCTGGACATTTCGACGAAAATGGACATGCTGTTACAAGAAATGAACCTACAGAGGCAACGAATGAACGAACTAACTTTAAGTATGAACAAACTGGACAACGAGAACAGCAAGAGGACCGAAGACTTGAAAATCCTTGCCAAAGCAATACACATTCAAGCCATCACGGAGGATGAGTCATCGCACGAACCGAGACGACAACAACAGCGGAGGACGAAACCGATATCTTCGGGAGACGAAGAGGAGGCCGACTTAGCCGATAAGGACGGTCAGATAAGCGCCGAAGGACGGTCAAACAACCCAGCGACCGCAAAAGCAAGCGAGGTAATCCGAATCATAGAAACACTACGCGGTAAAGATGACATGGGAGTAGAGGAATTTATTTGTTTCGTTAAGATAGCCAGAACTACTTGCCAGGAACCTCATCTATTGCTCCGAATGATAATAGCGGAAAAAATAATTGATCATGCTAAAAGAAGTATCCGATACTGTGAGATAAATAACTACGAGGATCTTTACGAGGCCTTTCGTAACCAAGTTTCCATACCAGTTACTGTAAGCGGTTGTCGTAACCGATTACAAAACATAAAACAGGGATTTAACGAAAATGTCCAAACCTATAGCGCTAGATTTCGCCAACAATTGAGCGAATTGCATTACGCTATTCAAGCAAAACATCGCACCCCGATGGCCAGAAGGATCGCGCTTCAGGAGGAAGACGAAGAAGCCATCAGGACGTATACGCTCAATCTACGCAAGGACATTGGACAGCTAGTCATCCCTTCGGATCCTCGGAGCCTAACTGAAGTCCAAGAAAAGGCCATCGACCGAGAAATGTGGATCAGGGATGCTCAAAGAATGGTAAACAACCATCCACGTAACGCACCACCAGCACGAGGTATCCCACCGAAATCTAAACTACCAAACAATACATTCCGAGCAATGGAAAATGCTCCCCTTAGCAGTCGAATTAACCTTCAATGTGACCATTGTAATAAGATAGGCCACACCCGGGCTCAGTGTTACTCACTCCAACCGAAAAATTTTCCCTCGCGCCAAACAGGGAAATTACCACCGCGCGTAAACAAAACCACCACCAGCCAAGAAGAAATCTATCCGACAGAGGAAACCCAACCAGAGTCAACTACAGCCCAGGAGAACTGCAACATATCCACTGCCGACTACCAGGAATGCGAAGACCAGGCCGATTATTATTGGACACCGGAGCAGGAGTGAATTTGATAAAAGAAGACTTGGTGGTTAATTTCAAATTAGATAAAGGACACAGTATATTATTAGGCAACGACAAACATAAAGCTAACAAATCCACTACCTTACGATCCGTAGACCAAAAGAACCACGAATTCCTGGTTGTTCCCAACAATTTCCCGCTAATCGAGGACGGTATTATCGGCCTACCTTTCCTAAAAAGGTATAACTACGTAATCAGTAACAAAATTCTAAAATTAAACGATTTTCCCATTCAGTTACAGTGCACGCCATCAGGAATACAGGTTCCGCCCATCAGCTACACTACTCGAGTTCACAAAGTCCACGATGAGATTACCAGGGTTTGTTTCCTTAATATCGGTGAGCAAGAAATTTCTACCAATGAACCTATCGAAACTACCAATAACTTAAACCGAATCCCTGAATTGCTAACAAAATTACGCACCAAAACCATAGACCCTGAACACCGCGAACCTATCGAAAAAATTATTAGTTCCTACAATGACATATTTTCCCTTGAAACCGATCCTCTACCTTGCACTACACTGACAGAACACACAATTACACTGAAAACCGACAGACCTATTGACGTCAAATCATACCGACCTCTCGAATGTCATAAACAGGAAATTCACCGACAAGTAGACGACATGCTAGATAAAGGTATAATAGAACCATCGGATTCCCCTTACAATGCACCTGTATGGGTTGTTCCAAAAAACCAGACTCATCAGGCAAAAGGAAATGGAGGGTTGTCATAGACTTTAGGAAACTCAATGAACATACTGACCAGGACTCGTACCCCCTCCCGAACGCAGACGAAATTATCCAGCACCTCGGCAACGCGAAATTCTTTTCCGCTTTAGACCTATCTTCCGGATTCCACCAAATTCCTATGAAACTCAAAGACAGAAAATACACCGCCTTCTCCACTCCAGACGGACATTTCCACTATCGACGAATGCCATTTGGACTAAAAAACGCTCCAGCTACGTTCCAACGTATGATGGACACAGCGTTTCGCGGACTGATAGGCAAATATTGTTTCGTATATCTAGATGACATAATAATTTTCGGATCAACTATACAGGAACATAATAGAAATCTCGCTATCATTTTTCAAAGGCTCAAAGAAACCGGACTAAAACTTCAGGCTGACAAATGCGAATTTTTAAAGCCTGAGTTAGAATATTTAGGACATGTAGTTACCGCAGACGGAGTAAGACCTAACCAAAAAAAATTAGAAGCCATAAAAAATTTTCAAATACCAAGGACAGTTACCGATATCAAATCCTTTTTAGGCCTAGCAGGATACTACCGTAAATTTATAAAAAATTTTTCTAAAATCGCTAAACCTTTAACCGATTTAATAAAAAAGGATGTACCGTACCATTGGACTCAAAGCCAACAGACTAGCTTCGACCATCTCAAACAGAAATTATGCGAGGAACCCATACTGACGTATCCAGATTTCACTAAAACCTTTACCTTATCCACCGACGCTTCCAATGAAGGACTTGGAGCTGTGTTATCCCAGAACGGACACCCGTGTTGCTATATATCCAGGACACTGAATAACGCTGAAAAAAACTATTCGACAACCGAAAAGGAACTACTAGCTATTGTTTGGGCTGTTAAAAGGCTCAGGCAATACCTATTGGGAAAAAAATTCATAATTCAAACTGATCATCAAGCCTTAAAGTGGCTTCACAATGTAAAAGACCCCTCTTCGAGGCTCATGCGCTGGCGATTGAGGCTCGAAGAATACGAATACGAAATTGAATATCGGAAAGGGAAGGAAAACACAGTTGCCGACGCTCTATCCCGACTATACCCTGCACGACAACTACCTAGAATTATTGACGATAAAATCCTATCCACCCTACCTTTAGGCCCAATGACCGACAGTGACAACACCAATAACGATCCAGACACCCAATTCTTGACAGAGTACTTAACTTGGAAACAGACTCCTGATGCTTCTCCGATTATACAGATACCCAATAGACCCCAATGGACACAAATTACAAAAGATATGCTAGGAGAATACAACGAATTTAACTGGCTACACACACTAAAACACTTATTAGAATTTGAAGTGCACCCTAAATTTTTACGTATTGGTATTAACGACGCTAGATTTACCAATTTCGAGACGGTTAACATTCAGCTCATGCTCAGATTTTTATCCAAACAATACCCTGAAAAAAGGTTACAATTCTCGGCCCGTCCACCACGCGAATACACTCCCGAAGAAAAACAGGCCATTATAGTAGAATCACATAACTCGAACACAGCCCAACACCTGGGAGAAAATAAAACGATAGCCCGCGTAAAAGAGAATCACCAATGGACAGGATTAGAAAACGATGTTTGCGACTTCATCAAAATTTGTGACACTTGTCAAAGATCAAAATTAACGCGTATTAGACCCCAGGAAGAAGCTATAATTCCCGACACACCCATAGAGCCAAATGACAAGATCGCGCTAGACATAATCGGATCATTTACCAAAACGAGGAAAGGAAATCAATTCATACTTTCGATTCAGGACACACTAACCAAATACTTAATACTTATACCTTTGGCAGATCAGCAAGCACCGTCAATTATTAACAAATTACTCGAACACTATATTTACATCTTTTCCTCCCCCAAACACATCCTCACAGACCAAGGAACGAATTTTGTTTGCAAACTCATGGACTCATTTGAGAAAGCTTTCAAAATCAAACATATTAAAACCACCAGTTTCCACCCCCAAAGCAATGGGGCTCTTGAAAGAACTCATAGTACAGTCAAAGATTTGTTACGAACCTGCACTCTTGAAGAGGATAATGATTGGGACGAAAATTTAAATTTAATTTGCATGGGTTATAATACCGCCGTTCATGAGGCTACCGGTTTCACTCCCTTTGAGCTCACTTTCGGACATAAGGCAAATATGCCTTCCACCATCTCCACAACCCCTTCACTAACCAAAAGCGAACTGTTTAAGCTATGGCAAAACAGACACAAAGAATATCTAAATTTAGCCAAAGTAACTACTGAAAGAAATAAAAAACGATATAAGCAAATACAGGACAGAAAAATTAGGATAAAATCTATTCTAAATAGCGGTGACAAGGTATTAATACACAATGACCATAAAACCCATAAACTAGATTCTGAATGGCTCGGACCTGCTGAAATTATCGATAGTAAACCTCCGAACTACGTTATAAAATTTCCAGCCGGTAGAACGTTTAAAATTCACGGTAATAGGTTAAAATTGTACCATTCCGTTTCAGATGGTACTGTACTGGCGGAGTATCGGTTCTTTAGAGATACAAACACTCTACGAAACTAATTTGGTCATTGAAACTTTAGGCAGATGCCATCTATACCACCAGGAAATCAAAATTATCATAGCTATAGACCCACAGGAAATATTAGAACATGTTAATGACATAGATCATTTAATAAGCAACACGTATCAATATTCCAAAAATCGTAATCTTAATCTGAATCCAGAGGCTAGCGTATTAAAAGACAAAGTTAAGAAAATGCACAACCAGGTTAACAAACTTAAAACTATCTTACACATTAGGAATCGCAGAGGGTTATTGAACATAGTAGGAACTGCCGCAAAAACCTTATTCGGGACCTTGGACGAAACTGACCTTACGCTTATCAACCAAAACATAGACCATCTTTTTGACGCAAATAATCAATTAACTAATATCGTACACAACCAGACTATAATGATAAAGAACCTAATGGGTGGTGACTCCTTTTCGAAATACGTAAATCAGCTCAACAAAATTGAAAGGGCTCTTGTTACGGCTCAAGATAATGACTTACTAACTAACCAATTTTTAATCCTAGAATCAGTACTAAGTGCCACCACTGACCAACTTATGGAAATTTATCTCGCTATAACGTTAGGTAAACGAGGAATAATTGACCCCACATTCATAGACATTGACAACTTTCTACAGGCATATAACGGCATAATTAAATCTAACTTCATTATTAACCATATAGAGGGAACCAGTCGTAATTTTCAACTCCTATTGGATCTTAGTAAACTTAATATGGCCATAACTAAAGGAAAATTGATCTATCATCTAACCGTCCCCATTTTAGAAGAAAGGGAATGGAACATTCGTAAATACTATGCCATACCTAAACGCTTTGGAAATACTTTTGTCGCGCCCTTAATAGAACATGATATTGTATTAGAACAAGATAACCAGCACATAATGGTAGATAGAACTTACCTCAGCGAATATTGTAGAGACACACCTATTGGGAAAATCTGCGAGAGAACACAACCAACTAAATCCGACTATCACACAAAAAATTGTCAAAATTTGTCGCTTAAACAATTTAACATTGACCCAACTAAATGCCCAACGGCTGTATTCCACATAGAAGAATTAATTTTTATACTTTTAAATTCACCTAATCGTTACATCATGATTCCGGAAAATCCCACTACTATAAACGCAATCTGCAATAATAATTCCCATTTTGAAATTAGTCAGGCATCCATAATCACTAGCGAAACCGATTGTACTCTAGTATACGGCAATAATGTAATGAAGATCGGAGGAAAAATTCAGGAAGTAAAATTAGAACAAATACCTTACAGCTTAAATTTTAACTACTCCTTAAGTGATCTACACATACTAGAAAATCAAATTCCTCGAATTTCAAAATTTGCTCCAAACTTCGAAGATTACAAAATAATGTTAGACCAAATGGATAACCAACTGCAAAACATAAAAGGCCAGCACAGAATACAGACGATAACAGAAACGACTATTAATATACTACAGATAATAGCATGGTGTTCTTTAGGTTTGGTAGGTTTATATGGATTAAGAAAGATTGGACTATTCGATTTATTAGGCAAATGTATTCCTAAAACTGTATGTTTCAAAATTTGTTGCAACGAAAACCACATAACACACCAAGAAATACCGACACAAAATAGTAATGTGCCAACCGAGTTAAGCTGCCACTTCACATCCAGACGGACCAACAACGACTCACCAAGACCAATAAGGAAGTTATCACCATCGGACATCCCGCTTAAACCTATCAAACAATGGACTTTACGTTTTGAAGGATCAAAACGAATCTAGCAACGGGGGTGTGACGACTCTCACGGCCTATCATCTTAGACCACCCGGAACAGTACCCAGCATAGTGCCACCCGATTCCCATGGTCAAATTCGACGAACGATAAGACTTACTCCGAAAACTAACCGTGCGAAACCTTTGGCTCATGCTTCGCATGGCACCATCGAAC